>NC_090926.1:501051990-501235936 GCF_040938575.1 Ambystoma mexicanum
ATAATTTAATGTTTTTATAAGCAACTTCTTCCACTGTCTACATTCCTCAGTTTATCATCTTGGTAGATGGATAGGACAATAGACAAGTTTGATGTTATAAAATCTTTAACTACTGCCAAAGTGTTTTCAAAAGCATGCGCAATTTCAGCTTCCACTGTGAAGTTAGGTAAACGAACTTCAATATCTGTCAGTGCTGTAGTAAAAATCCGATTTGAGATTGATTCCTTGTCAACATTTCCCCAGTTCAGGGGAATTGAGCTAAACAATTTACCTCATCATCCCTAATCCGCCATTTTAGTCCCGCAGTAGATCCACCTAGTCGAACACGTGGATCATGACCGCTTTTGGCCCTCGGAGCAGTAATTAATTCTGGTAAATAATGCCAGTCCTTTCACCCGCACCAAACATAATCAATCACTTAAATATATTTCGTCCAGGAATGTAGAGGGAAAACTTCAAAATACTGCCCTGATGCCTAATTCACGTAGAAAGTGTCGAAATATTATGCCTGATTTATCTATGGATCGATCTTTCAACGGCTTAAACACCCCCACTCTGAACCATCTCCCAGCATAAGAGTGAAATATTGCCAAATAAAAAAAAAAGCTTATTTATAGATTTTCACCAGCAATTGAAAATGCTACTAAGAATATTCAGAAAGAATGTAATAAGTGGGTCAAATTCGTAACCATGATATGCATTGTAAAACAATATTAAACAAAAGCTGCTCATCGATTTTAATTTATGCAAGCAGCTAATAGTGTGGCAGTAGAAAATGGTTTCGCACCCAGGTAACGTGTCAGCCAATAAGGTGGCTGGAACAGCAGGTGAGAATACACAATCCCAGCCTGCTGTTCCAGGCACCCAAGACCCTTCCTCGGGTGGCTTTTTTGTCTCCCTTTTTTTCTTTTTCCAACGTTGAGAGGCTCTTCCTGTTGCCTCCCCACGTTCGAAAACCTCAATTGCCCTTCCTTCCACCACATCTTACCTGTGGGACCGGAGCCTTGTGGTTCGGGCCCCGATGCTCGTCCCGTATGGTCACCGCCATTGAAATAGAAAAGGGATTAGGTCCCTTTTTGGATGACAATGGCCATTTTGGAACATGTTTTCCATGGCATTCTGTTATCCGAAAAGGGACCTAGTCTCTTTTCTATTTTAGTGGCTGCGGCCATTATTTTTACATTTTTTTTCAGCAACGGGTTATGGGCTTGTGCTGAGCTCATCTACTGTTGGATGAAAAAAGAAAGGTAAACTATCATACCCTGGAAAATCCCAGTGTGTGGATAGCTTTCACGCCCTGGCTGGGTGGCGGACATGGGCTTTATTGGCCTGCAGCCTGAGCTGAGCCCCTAGCTTTGCTCATGCCTACCAAAGCTCGGGCTGGCTGGCCGTTAAAGTTCATGGGCCTCATTACAAGTTTGGCGGTAGCCTTGCCAGTAAATATCCAACATGCTGTGGTCACGGGTGCCACTCTGTCCGCCAGGTCCGGCCTAGCGGACAGAAAGGCACCTGCGAGCACAACTTGTAGTGTGCCGGTCCGGGAACTACGGTACCAGTAAGCTAACCGGTACCATAGTTCCAGGACCGGCAAACTTGTAATGAGGCACCATCCCGCCCCCCCCCAACTGGGGAATGAAAGCTATACGATTGCTATATTCAAAAAGTCTGTTAATAATATAGATGGCCAGACTCCCTTATTTCCTCCTGCTATTACTTTTGTCCCCACTAATGTCCAAATCCTTGTAGTGGAGGTGATAAAAATGACTAAGTGTCCTGGAATGTTATTATGTCAGCGTTACAAGATAAATAAGCACCAAATCCAAGATATCCAAACTGAATATTTAGGCCATTTTTGTTCCAGAAGACTATATGAACAGATTTGGCAGGAAAAACAGGCAGACTTAATCCCCCACCAGAGGTAAATGACACACACACTTATAGATTGATTCCTTTACCAGTGTTGATTTTGTAAACTAAGTTTGCCCATCTAGAGCCCTTTCAAGGGCCTTGGATTTAAATCCATCGTGTTAGCTGCAGTTAATTAGCCTGTAGACTTCCAGAAGACCACAGAACTCCCATCACGTAGAAGTGTCCCATTGTTTAAACTCAATGCAGTCTTTGACAAATAGCTATCCTTAAGGAAAAAACAATGTTTTGCTCCATTTGTCATGGACACGTTCACTTCCTGCAACTAATAATGTGTCACGTTCATTCCAAAACACGTTTTGCATCCTTGAATCAGCAAAAGCCACTTTTAAATTGCAGCCCCACAGTACATGCAGTCTGGCAGAATTCACTTCAGTGGTAAGACTTTGTTAACAATACCCACACCATCCAGGGCATTAGATAGCATACAGGAAAGTGGTTTTCTGTAGGAATTCTTATTTCCATAAGTGCAGCCCTTAGACGTACATACCAAATGATGTTTCCTCCACCCCTGAAGCAAACCGTGGTGCAGAGATGTATTTGCTGAGATGGGAGGACAACATATGTCCCTCTATAATTCATGCAATGGGGTGTGAGGGAATAGATTCAAACTCTGCCATTTAAGTCTTGCTGGCGTACAGCCAGATGATTGTCAGTCATCGTTTTTGTTTGATGAAAACCTTCACACATTACTGGATCAGTCTGAATGTGGTGTACATTTCTTTGAATGCACATCAGTGCTCATTTCATGCGGCATGCAGTGATTCTTTACCCCCAACCCTTGCTGTTGGAGAGAAGCATTTAGATGAATATAAGCAACAGGGTTTTTCAATTTCTGTCCTCTTTTAACTTTCACTTCCAGGGAGAATTGTCGGGTCCGTTCTGGGATGGTGACTTCCTCTCCAATCTGAATTTCAACTGCATAAGGCAGCAGTTGAGCTGACCTAAATGCTTTCTCTCGGTCATCAAAGCCCATGGGATTATTTGCTAATCGGGACCAAGCTTTGAAGTTTATTAGGTCCAAACTGATGGCAAAGTAATTGAGAATGTCACTGCCTAAGTAAAAGGGGGCAGTGACGACTCGCACGACCCAAAAATGATGGACTATGCTCTTGTTGCCTATGGAGATTTTGAGCATACACCTGCTTGGCAGGAGATGTTTGGAATTGGGCGTTTCCAGATCCATTTCCCATTTGTCTATCAGTTTGAATGTGGGTATGGCTGGATCTTTTGGAAGTTGGCGGAACATGGCCTCGCTGATGAAGCTCTTACCGTTGTTCACACACACTCGGGCGAAATCAGAGTCCTTCCCTTCATTTAACTGAACAGGGATGAACAATTGCTCTTCAATTTGCTGAATATCAGCCAGGCTCTGAGCTGATTGCACATCTTTCTGAACTATAAGAGTAGGAATGTCTGATTGTGGATTGGTAATTAATTTCAGAGTGTTTCCTTCCAGTGTGGAATGCCACCTTAAACTGGAAGGAAGGTTGATTTTCAGAAATAGAGAGGACCCCCATCACCAGTTTGCTGTCCTACTGCTATTACTGTCACGTCTGGAATTTGGTTGTTCTGGAAGTGAAATTCTACTTGGTCAGATTTTTGTTCAACCATGTGGCATGTGCTGTTTAAACTAACATGGTCTCTGAAATGGGACCAGTGCTCATCTCAAATCCCCCTGCATGTCCATCTCCATACCTTGCAGTCTTTTTTGACTCAGCCTCTGGATCTCTGTGACCAAATAGATTTCTATCCCTCAAATTCAGGTAGCTGTCAATAGAGCCCAGCAAATCCATTGATACTGATGATCTGCTACCCGAGTTACAACTGGTTACAAGTGGTGGAGCATGTCTGCAATCTACCAGATTTGGTTTGAATGTATAGTTCTATAAGCCCAGTGCATTGTGGCAAGCTCTTCGTGCTGTCTTTTATTTGAGACCTCACATACATCTTTCCAGCTCTCATGTTGTCTTATCTTGAAAGTTTCCTGCACCCCATCGCACCTGGGTATAGCCTTAATACTTTGGCCAAAATAACTAATTGCAGCAAATGCTGCAAGTCTCTGGATACTGTTGGAGTATCTGCAAGGATCTTAAAGATGTTAGCAGCCGTTGTGCCTTGACTAGGCATCAATGCCTTTTAAATGGAAATATATCCCTCCTTGTCTTCCTTTGATCATTCTAAACCTTTGAATTATACATATCAGCTCTAAAAACCAAGACACAATGAAACAATAGAGTAGCAAACACAGCAACTGTGACTTCCGCGCTCAAACTGCAGTTCAGATAAAAATCCACCACACACCCAGATTATCACACACCGTAGCTTTCTTAAGATAATCAACATAAACAGATACACACAAAACAGCAAGTTGGATGACCATCACACAAGTGGATTATAGCGGATACTAGTGATCATCAGCAAACTACAGTGTTTTGTCATCCCCTGCTGACTAACTTGTGCTGAGAGTTTTTAGTGTAGAATGGCATACAATAGAAGCCCATAACACTAGAAGGACCTTTTTGTGAGAGCACAGTAAAACCCTGAAAAAATCCCTGCAGCTCAAGCTAGCACTAAACCCTATATCCGAAGATGTCAGAATGCCCATGAAACTCATTCTTTCTTTTCTGACACTTTTGCAATCCAATAATGTAATGGCAGCAACAAAGCCAGCAAGCTAATAGATCAGTGGAGTGGTGGATAATTAATCATGAGCTCTTTTTGCTTCTGCATCTACTCTGCCCCCCATTGTCCTCAACCCGACTTGCCATCAGACCTATGCTATCGGCCGCTGATGTTAGGGAGCACCAGCAAATGGGATCTGCACATACCACTATTCCACTGCCGTGAGCTCTGACAATGTGTGTCACTGTCAACATGCACAACAAGCTTTAGGAGCCCCCTTGCCTGCCTATGCACCAGTACGGTTAAGACTGCTTGTGAGCAATGTGCAAGTGATCACAAGTTAAGTTCAGTCTGAGTCTGCAGGATATAGTGTGAAGAATTGCTATTGGTATTGGTCTAAAATGTGCCCTAACTTATGAAGAATAATATCCTCATACCCCCATGATAGAATGAAGGATGTGGCTCAATGTGATGCAGTTGTGGGATATTTCAACCTATGCCAACGCACCCTACTACATCCCTTTGCCAAATGGGAGAAAGAAAACTGCCAAAAATGGAGGCGCTAACCCATGTGCACGCCAAATCAGCAAAACTGTGCATGGTTCATAAACCACAAAAGAGGCTGCACACCCTGCCACACACAGGCAAAGTGGATGTCAAACCAAGAGCTCCCTGCAAGAGAATGCCAGTGGGTGTTGTTACCAGTTACATGAATCAAGGCCACAGAATTGGGTTAAAATCGGAAATTGCCTTAAAATCCAGTTTTCTTAATCAATGGCAACCTTCAAAGTGCTGTTTTGACACTAAATTCAGTCATTGCCACAGTGAATTATTGCAATGAAAAGTTGCTGAAATCACAGACTCTACAGGGGGCTCAGAGGAATCCAGGCCTCACTGACTGACAGCTGCATCAGAAAATTAGCTATCAAATCCAGTTTAAATGTGTTTCTGTTTCCTGATTAAAATGGCAAAATCTGCCTATTTAAAAGCTGTTTGAGAAGGGCTAATTCTTTTAAAATGTCCAAATCCCTTATAAACTATGCTTATATTTTATATGTGAAATGAACAGACTTTAATTTAAAGGAACCCAGTCTGGAGCTAATCAACTATTTAATTCAGAGAGCATCAGACAATCATCTCTGGCTGAGCCAAGAACAATGGCAAGCTGCCCAACTGATCTCTACAGGGAAGCTTCCCTCTCCAGGAAGGTGACATACCTCCCAAATCAAAGGACTGGACAGCTGCTGCCTGGGAAGGGGAGGTTACAAAGGAGAACTTTGATGTTAAATCCTTATTTGTGATTAAAGTTTAAAACTCTTTAACTGTGCAACCGAAAGAAGGATACATCTGAAAATTGGTAGACATTACCCTCATTTCGGGTTTTTGATTTGGAGACATTGATGAAACCTGTACCATTTAAGGAACCAAAGTTATGAAAAAAATCTCATTGTAGCAGAACAATTAATGTTGCAAACCTAAGATTGTATGTACATGATCCGTTGATAAGCACCCATAGATGTACCGAATTAGAAATCATGAATCCAAACTGTTATGGTCAAAATTAATAAAAATCCGTAGAATTAGAAAGACAGCTTGCACAAAGATGGGAATTGAATGGGAATTTAGACAGTCAAATATGAAATGTATGTGTCCGATTTTATTAGGGTACATAATTGTAGAAATGTACATGAGTGCAAAAGTTATGTTTTGGTAAAAATCAATGTGGGAGTTCCTAAATCCCATCGTAAAGATGACATCTTTGTTCTGACTGCCAACCAGAACAAAGCACGTGCCTGCAGCCACTCACAGCCTTCAGGGCATGTTTTGCAATTCCGCCCACACCATAAACTTGGGGGATGGCATTTGACAGGATAAATATAGGAACTTCACAACACATAGGACTCTGCTTCCAGAACCCATGCCGATTTCCGTGCAGCACCTTGTTCCAGAACTCTCCATCTTATAGCTGACTCCAGACTTCTTTGAAGATCCAGATTTCCTTGCAGAATCTAGACTTAAGCATTGCTGAACTCTTACAAGCTAGACCTAATTTCAAAACACCCAAAACTTAAAAGAATATTTCTGATTCAGCTTGGCTTGCTACCATTAAGGCTTGCCTGCTGAAACTTGGATCCTGTAACCTACCATGTCCAGTGACCAGAAGGGGCCATCCAAAATCCAGTCTGAGGTGCAGTCCAAAATTGACCAGAACCGCGCCGCTGATCCAATCCCTCCAGAGGTGCCCTGCTTCTGGTAGACCTGATCCTACCCAATGACCAGAGCTGACGGTCTAATTTAATTACAAAGGACTGTATGTATGAATAGGAAGAACAGTGATCCATAGTACATCTAGTATATCTGCATTGTATTATCCCAATCTCAACCCATCCCGTCTTTAAATTCAGAACCCTAATATCGTTAGAATCCTTCTTGTGCTGATTTTCCTCATCTGTGTTACAAAACCATGACTCCTTAGTGATTTTGAGTAACTAAAGTAAATCCCAGAATGAAATTGAGTATCCACCACGTAAATGGTTGCACTGGCCACGTAGCTGTGAAGATTTTAGTGCGGTCTCCTCTTTTTCATAGTCATTAATATAGTGTAATACAACTTATCTGTCAGTTTTAAAACCAAATTCCTGTTCCATTTTCACGCCTATTTTGCAAAAATGCCTTTCATTAAAACCTCTATAACATCTTCAATTTTAAAGCTAGAAACTTAATGTCAACTCTCTCTGATACCTAAGACCCTTAGCTAGATCGGCAAATAGTGTGTTCAACCTGTTTTTCTCCAATATTGTATAGTAAAAGTTTGCCGCGAATGTGCAGTTTTCAAAAGTTTACACGTGTCTTTTTCCCATTTCAAAGTGCTTCTTCCATCCCATCCTGAGCTAAAGTGTGTACTGTTGTTTATATTATAGCTCATGTGTGTTAGGACCTCTTTAGTGTTGCTTTCCTCAGGGTGTTCTCCATTTAAGCATGTTTGCACCCTTTTGCGTTATTTTACAAAGCGATTGTCAACTGTCAGTTTAAAAGTGTCACTTTCCAAAAATGGTTTTCTCTCTTGTTTGGGGAGAGAAGACTGCATCTAAACTCTAGACATTCCTGAATACCTGCTGATTACTCACATTTGTGTAGGATTGCTCATTTGTACTTCAGTACTTTGCAGGAGGAATATTAACCTAAACGCTATCTACTCACAACCCAAAACTGTTCTTTTTCCTGTGTTTTCTACTCTGCATCATTATAAGTGAATTCAATTGCTTTACTTATTTTCTGAATTGTATTGTCACCGTTAGGGGATTGCTGTCCCATATATATATATATATATATATATATATATATATATATATATATATATATATATATATATATATATATATATATATATATTCAGTAAAAAAAACTTTGTTAAAGGGACATTATGGTTAAGTTTCGCTAATAAAAACCTATGAAATTCAGTGAAAAAACTTTGTTAAATTGACATTATGGTTCCAAGTAAAACCGAAAAACCCTTGAAATTCGCCAGTTATGGTAAGCTAAGCAACCATAACTCGCGCCACCACCGTGCACTGCTAAGCCTAACACCCAGGACATCAAAGATGACATCACAAATGTCATTGATGACATAACTGATGACATCACATGTGCATTTACCTTTCATGAAAAGTCTGCACAAGGGATTCTTAGTATAATGTTAATAAAAAAAGTGTCAAAGATTATTGGAATAAATATCACGTGCTAATTAGTGCATTAAGCTATGCATTGATATAAATAGCATTCTATTATTAACTTCAATCCAGTATACTAAGGTACTCGTGTAGATACATAGGCATTGTGTGCAGCATACATGATGGAGGTGCAATATTCATAAGCTTGCCATGTTGAATAGTGAAATGATAACTGTTTTCATATTAGAGTTTTGCATACAGTGAAACTCGTGATAAGTAGGTAATAAAACCCACTTACTACATAATTGCATTATTGTAGACACATCACAAATAGACAACACCACATACAAATTTGAATATATACAAGGGAATTAAGTAAGAAAAAAAAACAGCAATAGTAGCAGAAAGTGTTCATAACCTAACTGATCACCTTTATGCAGAGAAATTATTGCTCTGTTTGAAAGCTGTTACTTACCCTATCTATATATATATCACATGATGTGTCTGGACCCTAAGGAAAATAGGGTGAGTACAACATATAAAAATATGAGCATATACAGGGAAAGTACAGTAATAAAAAAACATCAAAAGTATCAGAAAGTGCTGATAAATCTACTGATAATTTTAATGCACAAAAAGGACTGCTGTCTTTCAAGGTTCTGTCTTCCCCTATGTATATGTTTCCTATGATATGACTGGACCCTAAGTGAATTATTGCAATAACATACTTGAAGGATAAGTCTACGAATATAGTACATTTACAATTTTTAGTTCCTGACTGTTACTGAAGAAAATCATATGGCCTAGATATGTCAGGAAAGGAAAAAAGGGGGAGTCAGACATGTGATGTCATCAGTGATGTCATCAATGACATTTGTGATGTCATCTTTGATGTCCTAGGTGTTAGGCTTAGTAGTGCACGGTGGTTTCGCGAGTTATGGTTGCTTAACTTCCCATAACTGGGAAATTTCAAGGGTTTTTCGGTTTTACTTGGAACCATAACGTCCCTTTAACAACGTTTTTTCACTGAATTTCATAGGTTTTTAGTAGCGCAACTTAAGCATAACGTCCCTTTAACTAAGTTTTTTTCACTGAATTTCATAGGTTTTTAGTAGCGCAACTTAACCATAACGTCCCTTTAACAACGTTTTTTCACTGAATTTCATAGTTTTTTAGTAGCACAATTTAACAATAATGACTTTGACTTTATATACATGTCATATGGAACTGACTAGATCTCTTCTTATGAACTTGATGTCCGCGAACTTATTTAATGTTCGCGGACATGTTCGGAGAACAGTACCACTACCTAAAAACTGTGGGGGGGGGTGGTGGGGTATGTTTGATTGTTATATCATAATATAGGAACATTTAACAAATTCAAAAAGCAGCACACACACACATTATATATAGTAATACATAAGAAATGTAACCCATATATGTAACACACTAACCATTCATTTAAATACAATATGTTCTGAAATGGAATATACCACAAGAAGATAAATTGGCTTCCAACATAATTACCTCACAGACACAACAGAACTGAGAACAAGACCAGACCCACTGAATACATAGGACTTATCTTACCAGAAATAGTAAGTGTACTTCATTTTACTCATATATTTATAAACTTTCTGTATTAGATTAAAAAATATATTATCTTTTTTTTTTTCTCACAGAAATGTCTAGTACTCTGGAATGGCTAGAGGACAATTTCCCACATGAAGAAATGCCACAAGATAGTGAAACTAATGGTAAACACTTTATAATATAAACCATGTATTTATTATTTTTTTATGTACATTTAACATATATATTATTTTTTTGTACAGAGCATACCAAAATAGAAAAAACTTCAAAAAACCCTGTTACGGATAACAGTCTTCACAATATAGAAGAAAAAATGGATGTATTGTTGGCTAATTTTAATAATTTAAAAACTTTTGTAGAAAATCATTTCAAACCAAAAACCTCGTACCATTGCCCCACATGTACTTGTCCCTCCCCATCATATCCCAGTCAATTATCCCCAAACCCTCTCCATAATCCAAAACGTTTTGATGAGACTTCCATCCCTTCTTCACCTAATACCAATCATGTTGAAACCCCAAATTCTCCTGTTTTTGTTTCTGTTTCTGCCTCACCTTCTCTGTCATAAATTATTAATATATGTTAAATAAAGTTTAATTTTTATATTGTATTGTGAATAGTTTCTGGGTTTTTTTTTCAAAAACAATAAAAGTGTCAGCGGACAGTGCGAGTGTTCTGAAATGTTTGTACATAAACAAAAATGGAGGTGTACTGAAGAACACCACACCTGTTCGTACTGTTCGCTAGCAAGTTGAAACTTTTCTAAGAACACACGTGGTGTCCTGAATTGTTCGTAAAGAAACAAAAATTAAAGTGTTCTAAAGAACACTTACAGGGTAATTCATAGAATTTCGCAGAAAAGTGTCGCAAGCGGCTTGTGCAGAGTGTGCGCGTGCGATTGTCTGCGCCAGGCGCGTGCGCTAAAAACGATTTCCGCGCACAGCATATTCATGGATTTCAGGCTCCCAAACCAGCCGTGGAGCAGAGTATCGCAGCGACCCTGCAGCAGCGCCAGTAACACCCCCAAGAACGCCCTCGCGCAAGGAAAAGCCATCAAAATCGCTAAATCATCGCAAAGGGCTGCGCTAACCCTGGACCAGTTTACAGGGCTGCCAAACAAGGAACGCAAAGCGGGTAACGTTTATATCAGGGGTACGCGGGAAGTTTTACATGCGATTAGCCAGTGTAAGTGTATTACAGGGGTACACGGGAAGTTTTACAGACGATTAGCCAGGGTACGTGTATTACTGGGGTACGCGTGAAGTTTTGCACGCGATTAGCCAGGGTATGTGTATTACAGGGGTACGCGTGAAGTTTTACACGCGATTAGCGAGGGTACGTGTATTACAGGGGTGCGTGGGAATTATCACATGCAATTTGGCAGGGTACGTGTATTACAGGAGTACGCGTGAAGTTTTACACGCGATTAGCCAGGGTACGTGTATTACAGGGGTACACGTGAAGTTTTACACGCGATTAGCCAGGGTACGTGTATTACAGGGGTACGCGGGAATCATCACACGCGATTTGGCTGGGTACGTGTATTACAGGGGTGCGCGGGAAGTTACACACGCCATTAGGCTGGGTGGGTCCTCACAGGTGTTCCCTGTACACCGTCCACGGCCCCTGCAGGCAGCCCACAAAACAGGGGACTACCCTGCACACCTGCTCATGTCTCCCACCCCCCACCCCCCCAGCAGTGTGGGGCACCCTCCACCAGGCCCCCACTCATGTCCCCTATCACCCTCACCCCCAGCAGTGCAGGGGCAGCCTCCACCAGGCCCCCACTCATGTCTCCCACCCACCCCACCCCCCAGCAGTGCAGGGGCAGCCTCCACCAGGCTCCCACCCATGTCTACCACCACCCCCACCAGTGCAGGGGCAGCCTCCACCAGGCCCCCACTCATGTCTCACACCCACCCCACCCCCCAGCCACCATGGGCAGCCCCCATCAGGCTCCCACCCATGTCTACCACCACCCCCACCCCCCAGAACTGTGGGGCTGCCTCCACCAATCCGCCACTCAGGTCTCCCACCACCCCCACCCCCCAGCCACCATGGGCAGCCCCCACCAGGCTCTCACCCATGTCTACTACCACCCCCACCCCCCAGCACTGCAGGGCCAGCCTCCACCAGGCTCCCACCCATGTCTACCACCACCCCCACCCCCCAGCAGTGCAGGGGCAGCCTCCACCAGGCCCCCACTCATGTCTCCCACCACCCCCACCCCCCAGCCACCATGGGCAGCCCCCACCAGCCTCCCACCCATGTCTACCACCACCCCCACCCCCCAGCAGTGCAGGGGCAGCCTCCACCAGGCCCCTACTCATGTCTCCGACCCCCCACCCCCCGCAGCAGTGTGGGGCACCCTCCACTAGGCCCCCACTCATGTCCCCTATCACCCCCACCCCCAGCAGTGCAGAGGCAGCCTCCACCAGGCCCCCACTCATGTCTCCCACCACCCCCACCCCCGAGCCACCATGGGCAGCCCCCACCAGGCTCCCACCCATGTCTACCACCACCCCCACCCCCAGCACTGTGGGGCAGCCTCCACCAGGCCCCCACTCATGTCTCCCACCACCCCCACCCTCCAGCCACCATGGGCAGCCCCCACCAGGCTCCCACCCATGTCTACCACCACCCCCACCCCCCAGCAGTGCAGGGGCAGCCTCCACCAGGCCCCCACTCATGTCTCCCACCCCCCACCCCCCCAGCAGTGTGGGGCACCATCCACCAGGCCCCCACTCATGTCCCCTATCACCCCCACCCCCAGCAGTGCAGGGGCAGCCTCCACCAGGCCCCCACTCATGTCTCCCACCCACCCCCACCCCCCAGCAGTGCAGGG
Organism: Ambystoma mexicanum; assembly: GCF_040938575.1. Classification (NCBI taxonomy): domain Eukaryota; kingdom Metazoa; phylum Chordata; class Amphibia; order Caudata; family Ambystomatidae; genus Ambystoma; species Ambystoma mexicanum. The sequence goes on from NC_090926.1 coordinate 501,064,651, forward strand.
GCAGCCTCCACCAGGCCCCCACTCATGTCTCCCACCCACCCCCACCCCCCAGCCACCATGGGCATCCTCCACCAGGGCCCGACCCATGTCTACCACCACCCCCACCCCCCAGCAGTGCAGGGGCAGCCTCCACCAGGCCCCCACTCATGTCTCCCACCACCCCCCCCAGCAGTGCAGGGGCAGCCTCCACCAGGCCCCGACTCATGTCTCCCACCCACCCCACCCCCCAGCCACCAAGGGCAGCCCCCACCAGGCTCCCACCCATGTCTACCACCACCCCCACCCCCCAGCACTGTGGGGCAGCCTCCACCAGGCCCCCACTCATGTCTCCCACCACCCCCACCCCCCAGCCACCATGGGCAGCCCCCACCAGGCTCCCACCCATGTCTACCACCACCCCCACCCCCAGCACTGCAGGGCCAGCCTCCACCAGGCTCCCACCCTTGTCTACCACCACCCCCACCCCCCAGCAGTGCAGGGGCAGCCTCCACCAGGCCCCCACTCATGTCTCCCACCACCCCCACCCCCCAGCCACCATGGACAGCCCCCACCAGGCTCCCACCCATGTCTACCACCCCCCCACCCCCCAGCAGTGCAGGGGCAGCCTCCACCAGGCCCCCATTCATGTCTCCCACCCCCCACCCCCCCAGCAGTGTGGGGCACCATCCACCAGGCCCCCACTCATGTCCCCTATCACCCCCACCCCCAGCAGTGCAGGAGCAGCCTCCACCAGGCCCCCACTCATGTCTCCCACCCACCCCCACCCCCCAGCAGTGCAGGAGCAGCCTCCACCAGGCCCCCACTCATGTCTCCCACCCACCCCCACCCCCCAGCCACCATGGGCATCCTCCACCAGGGCCCGACCCATGTCTACCACCACCCCCACCCCCCAGCAGTGCAGGGGCAGCCTCCACCAGGCCCCCACTCATGTCTCCCACCACCCCCCCCCCCCAGCAGTGCAGGGGCAGCCTCCACCAGGCCCGACTCATGTCTCCCACCCACCCCACCCCCCAGCCGCCAAGGGCAGCCCCCACCAGGCTCCCACCCATGTCTACCACCACCCCCACCCCCCAGCACTGTGGGGCAGCCTCCACCAGGCCCCCACTCATGTCTCCCACCACCCCCACCCCCCAGCCACCATGGGCAGCCCCCACCAGGCTCCCACCCATGTCTACCACCACCCCCACCCCCCAGCACTGCAGGGCCAGCCTCCACCAGGCTCCCACCGTTGTCTACCACCACCACCACCCCCCAGCAGTGCAGGGGCAGCCTCCACCAGGCCCCCACTCATGTCTCCCACCACCTCCACCCCCCAGCCACCATGGGCAGCCCCCACCAGGCTCCCACCCATGTCTACCACCACCCCCACCCCCCAGCAGTGCAGGGGCAGGCTCCACCAGGCCCCCACTCATGTCTCCCACCACTCCCACCCCCCATCCACCATGGGCAGCCCCCACCAGGCTCCCACCCATGTCTACCACCACCCCCACCCCCAGCACTGCAGGGCCAGCCTCCACCAGGCTCCCACCCTTGTCTACCACCACCCCCACCCCCCAGCAGTGCAGGGGCAGCCTCCACCAGGCCCCCACTCATGTCTCCCACCACCCCCACCCCCCAGCCACCATGGGCAGCCCCCACCAGGCTTCCACCCATGTCTACCACCACCCCCACCCCCGAGCAGTGCAGGGGCAGCCTCCACCAGGCACCCACCAATGTCTACCACCACCCCCCAGCAGTGCAGGGGCAGCCGCCACCAGCCTCCCACCCATGTCTACCACCATCCCCACCCTCCAGAAGTGCTCGGGCAGCCTCCACCAGGCCCCCACTCATGTCTCCCACCCACCCCCACCCCCCAGCAGTGCAGTGGCAGCCTCCACCAGGCCCCCACTCATGTCTCCCACCCACCCCCACCCCCCAGCAGTGCAGGGGCATCCTCCACAAGGCCCCCACTCATGTCTGCGACCACCCCCACCCCCCAGCCACCATGGGCAGCCCCCACCAGGCTCCCACCCATGTCTACCACCACCCCCACCCCCCAGCAGTGCAGGGGCAGCCGCCCCAAGGCTCCCACCCATGTCTACCACCATCCCCACCCCCCAGCAGTGCAGCGGCAGCATTCCACCAGGCCCCCACTCATGTCTGCCACCCACCCCACCCCCCAGCACTGTGGGGCACCCTCCACCAGGCTCCCACCCATGTCTACCACCACCCCCACCCCCCAGCAGTGCAGGGGCAGCCTCCACCAGGCTCCCGCCCATGTCTACCACCACCCCCACCCCCCAGCAGTGCAGGGGCAGCCTCTACCAGGCCCACACTCATGTCTCCCACCCACCCCACCCCCAAGCCACCATGGGCAGCCCCCACCAGGCTCCCACCCATGTCTACCACCACCCCCACCCCCCAGCACTGTGGGGCAGCCTCCAACAGGCCCCCACTCATGTCTCCCACCGCCCCCACCCCCCAGCCACCATGGGCAGCCCCCACCAGGCTCCGACCCATGTCTACCACCACCCCCACCCCCCAGCACTGCAGGGCCAGCCTTCACCAGGCTCCCACCCATGTCTACCACCACCCCCACCCCCAGCAGTGCAGGGGCAGCCTCCACCAGGCCCCCACTCATGTCTCCCACCACCCCCACCCCCAGCCACCATGGGCAGCCCCCACCAGGCTCCCACCCATGTCTACCACCACCCCCACCCCACAGCAGTGCAGGGGCAGCCTCCACCAGGCCCCCACTCATGTCTCCCACCCCCCACACCCCCAGCAGTGTGGGGCACCCTCCGCCAGGCCCCCACTCATGTCCCCTATCACCCCCACCCCCAGCAGTGCAGGGGCAGCCTCCACCAGGCCCCCACTCATGTCTCCCACCACCCCCACCCCCCAGCCACCATAGGCAGCCCCGACCAGGCTCCCACCCATGTCTACCACCACCCCCACCCCCCAGCAGTGTGGGGCAGCCTCCACCAGGCCCCCACTCATGTCTCCCACCACTCCCACCCCCCAGCCACCATGGGCAGCCCCCACCAGGCTCCCACCCATGTCTACCACCACCCCCACCCCCAGCACTGCAGGGCTAGCCTCCACCAGGCTCCCACCCTTGTCTACCACCACCCCCACCCCCTCCCAGCATTGTGGGGCACCCTCCACCAGACCCCCACTCATGTCCCCTATCACCCCCACCCCCAGCAGTGCAGGGGCAGCCTCCACTACTATTGCCAATAGAACACCAGAACAAATTAGACTATTACAAACTTTCTGCAGAAGCTGCAATTGAAATACGCAGAGTATTGAAACAAATGAAAATGCTACTATTAGATGAAGTAAGCATGGTCTCCAACCTAATGTTGGCTTTGATTCACCTCAGATTACAAGAAGTAGTGAAAACAAACCATGAAGAGCACTTTGCAGGAAAACACATTATTGTTTTTGGAGATCTTCTTCAATTGACACCAGTAAAAGTTGAGCCGATTTTTAAAACATTAGGACACAAACTCTGCCGTAAAACTGTTGGCAGCATTGGAAATGTCAACCTTTGGCAACATTTCCAATACAGAGAATTAACAGAAAACATGCGGCAATCTGCAGATCTCACTTATGCCAACATCTTAAAAAGTATCAGATTTGGTATACTCTCTAAAGAATCAGAAACAATATTGAAAACCAGGCAAATTAATGCACTTTATTGGGATAATGCATGTGCTACAGATGTTATGGAACAATTAGCCCACAAAAATGTCAATTGTATGACCTTAATACCAAATCTTGCAAGCTGTTCAAATTCAATGAAATAATGTTAAGTAAAGAAATGCAACCAATAATGGAAATTAGCGCCACAGACAAACTAGATGTACATGGTATGACACTACCTATGTGTGACCAAGCCACAACAAGACTAAATAGTTTAGAAAAATCAATTTCAAACACAGCAGGCTTAGAAAAGATATTAAAATTATCCTTAAATTGCAGAGTAATGCTTAAACGTAACCTTGACGTGGACCAAGGATTAGTTAATGGAGCACTGGGTACTGGCTTTCAAACCTACCCACGTGACAACAAAATTCAGTTTGTCAATATACTCTTTGACAAACCTTCAGAAGTTAAAAGGATAGGACGCTCAACAGCTCGATTCCTTCTCTTCAAAGACATGTATGTACGCAGAGAACAATTTTCTCTAACTCTTGCATACGCAGTCACGATTCATAAATCACATGGTCTTAGCCGAGACAAAGCAATGATAGATATTGGTAACACAGTCTTTAAAGAAGGCATGAGCTATGTAGCACTATCACGCTTACGTACACTTGACGGTCTATTTCTAATTAACTTTGATGCAAGTAAAATTAACGCTGATATTCCTTGCATTTTAGAATACAATAGACTTCGCTCACTATACACTTCCCATCTAAACACATATTCTGTTCCAGAAAAAGTAAAACATTATAAAAGAAAAAAAAACAAACAGAAAAGCAACAGGATGTCACTGCAAATCCTCCAAAGAGAGTAAAAGAAAGTAATACTACATCAAGTACCACAATCAAAAAAGAATCAATTAGGGAAAGTAAACCAGGTACTTCTTCAAAGAAGGAAGACAAACTCCAAAAAAAGCAGTCAGATACAGAACTACCTGGTCCATTTAAACTCTCAAATATAGTTGGTGTAAGTTGCTACACAAATGTAGCAATGAATATTCTATTTCAATTTCCACCAATTGTTGAGAACATTTACTTACACAGTACATACCCATTGTGTTTGCAAATGTTAGTACTTCACAGAAATGCAGCAAACAATCCTGACAACACGTAAAGTGTTTATGGAATAAGACAACAATTGGACTACTGTGCTGGAATGGTGAAATTCACTATAAACTCACAGGAAGATCCACAAGAATTTCTAATGTACTTACTACAAGTCCTGGAAAACAAAAACATACCTATAAGTGAAATCTTCCAGATTTAATACATGTGGAAACATACATGCACTCTCTGCAACAATGTGACACAAGAAGAAATCCCCAATGAACGCTTCATATATATATCAATACGTAATTGTGAATCCATTCCATTTCAGCAACTTGTACAAAATGCAAACCATGGTAGATTATGTTCTACCTGCAATTCAGATAATCGCTCCACATTAGTAATACAAACACATAGTAAATACGTAATACTAATGCTTCTACGTTACAATGCAGATGGTACCAAAAACAACTGCAAGCTGACTGGATTCACACATGGTCAAATATCACTTGGTAAGAAAACCTTCACAACAATATGTATAATCTACCACACAGGAGGCACAACCAATTCAGGGCACTACACTGCATATATAAAAAAGAAATGTGGATGGTTTCAATGTAATGATAGTACCATTACTCTAAAGCAGAGATTACCAGCAAATCTTACAAACGCTTATTTAATGTTCTTAAAACCAAAATGTGATAACTAAACTGTACTTAAACGTCAAGTAAACTTGTAGTAAAAAATATAAACTTTTAGATGATTCCAAAAGCTATCTAACTGCCCAAAGATTCTACAACCATTAATCACACAAATGAATACCACTAAATTAGAGTAAAAAATAGACCATTAGAATACGCCAATTGGTATCTAACTGTCCCAAAATTTAACAATATCCAAACAGATAAATCAATACCACTAAAATATATCAAAAAATATTCAGTTAGAATACACCTAGTGGTATCTAACTGCTCCAAAATTTCATAATATCCAAAAAAATAAATAATATGTTACTGCTCCAAATAAAATGCAACACCACAATGTTTAAAGCAATTGCTAGAAACAACAAATGAACACTGAAAACAAACAAACAAATATACTGTAGAATAACAGAAAAAGGTTTTTTTTTAAATCCAACATGGATTTTTTTTCTCCCACAGACCCAATGATTTTAGCAACGAACACAGAAACTGAGCAAATTGCACAGTACTCTGGTTTGTAATCTACTAAATATGAGGGTCCCAAAAAAAAAATGTTGATTATACAATGTGAAAGTCATTACAAAATACTAATACTAACATGCTATTTTCTTTTATCACAGAAATTAACAAGACATACATGTACTCCAGTTACTAAACCAAACAGTAAGTATATTAGACACTCTATGCCCTGGCCACAACCATCACAGCATATCACACTCATAGTATCTTAAAACTTTGTTCCTTATAAATTTGTTTTTGACCCAAAGTTATAAGCAACTATAAATGTGATATGCTGCGGTGGTTGTGGCCAGGGCATAGAGTGTTGGGTGCAGTATATCACACCAATAGAGTAAAACATTTCAAATATGGCCTATGGAAACTTTTAATGTCCGCGGACATTACCAGTGTTCTTAGAACACTTTCAATTTGCCAGCGAACAATACGGACAGCGTCTTCAGAACACCCCCTACGAACATTTCAGGACAACGCGAAAGTTCTTAGAACACTTTCAACTCGACAACGAACAATACGGACAGCGTCCTCAGGACACCCCCTACGAACTTTTCAGGACAACGCGTGTGTTCTTAGAACACACCCCCATTTTGTTTATGTGCGAACATTTCAGAACAATGCGAGAGTTCTTAGAACACTTTCAACTTCACAACAAACAATATGGACAGCGTCCTCAGAACACCCCCATTTTGTTTATTTGCGAACATTTCAGGACACCTCGAGTGTTCTTAGAACACTTTCACCTTGCCATCGAACAATACGGACAGCGTCTTCAGGACAACCCCTATGAACATTTCAGGACAACGTGTGAGCTCTTAGAACACACCCCCATTTTGTTTATTTACGAACATTTCAGGACACTGAGACAGTTCTTAGAACACTTTCAACTTGCCATTGAACAATACGGACAGCGTCTTCAGGACACCCCCTACGAACATTTCAGGACGTCGCGAGAGTTCTTAGAACACTTCAGGACAACGCGTGTGTTCTTACAACACACCCCCATTTTGTTTATGTACGAACATTTCAGGACAACGCAAGAGTTCTTAGAACACTTTCAACTTCACAACGAACAATACGGACAGCTTCCTCAGAACACCCCCATTATGTTTATTTGCGAACATTTCAGGACACCCCAAGTGTTCTTAGAACACTTTCAACTTGCCATCGAACAATACGGACAGCGTCTTCAGGACACCCCCTGCGAACATTTCAGGACAATGAGACAGTTCTTAGAACACTTTCAACTTGCCATCGAACAATACGGACAGCGTCTTCAGGACACCCCCTACGAACATTTCAGGACAACGCGAGAGTTCTTAGAACACTTTCAACTTGACAACGAACAATATGGACAGCGTCATCAGAACACCCCCATTTTGTTTATTTGCAAACATTTCAGGACACCCCGAGTGTTCTTAGAACACATTCAACTTGCCACAGAACAATACGGACAGCGTCCCCAGAACACCCCCATTTTGTTTATTTGCGAACATTTCAGAACACTGCGAGTGTTCTTAGAACAGTTTCAGCTTACTTGCGAACAAAACTGACACATATTGAGTCCTCAGAACACCCCCCATTCAGTTTATTTAGAAAAATACAGAACACCTGTGATGTCCGCAGATAAATCGAACACAAAAAGAAAGTCTACCACATAAAAAAGCACAACATTTCACGTATCTCATACCCTTCCATCCTCCCCAAACACTACTACACACCAACACACTCTACTAAATACACATTTAGAACAAACTTTCACCGCAGTGTCCGCGGACACCCGCGAATCCAAGATGGCGGGCGCTTCCGGAAATCTGACGCGCTTCACGCTTAACACCGTCCAATCAGCGAATACGGCGCATGTCCGCGGACATCACGCAAGCCGACTGGCCAATCAGGACACTGTCCGCGGAGCAAACAGGGAAGTGTGTCCGCAGACCGAACACAGATATCACTAAATTTTTTTACCTACTTTTTGGTCATTTAAAAAAAAACTACTGGACGGATTTTCACGAAATTTGCAAAAGCACGCTTTCGGGACCAAGCTGCTGCTTCTGGACAAATTTGGTGAAAATCCGTCCAGCGGTTTGGGCTGTAGGCGCGAGCACATTTTTTTTCCCATTCAGTCTATGGGAAAAAAAAAACGTTTTGGGACCCCCCCTATAACTTTTCCCCACCTGGACGAATCCTCACCAAAGTTTGCAAAAAAAGTCAGAGTGGCCCATATACTTCTTTTGCATAGTTTGGGGAGCAAAGTTATAAGCTGCCCAAAAAGTGCTCTTCCCATGGAAACAGAAACTTTACCCTACATGTAATTACATGGGCAGGGTAGTGGCCATGTAGTTATGGTTAAGTTGGTGTTTCCATAGGAAGAGCACTTTTTGGGCGGCTTATAACTTTGGTCTCCCCTGACGAATCCTCACCATACTTTGCAAAAAAAGTATTTGGGTCACTCTGATTTTTTTTGCAAAGTTTGGTGAGGATTCGTCCAGGGAGGGCAAAGTTATAGGGGGTGGTCCCAAAACTTTTTTTTTACCCATTTACATAATGGGAAAAAACTTTGCGCACTGCCACAGGCCAAACCGCTGGACGGATTTACACCAAATTTGCGGCAGGAGCGGGGGCTTGGTCCTGGAAGCGTGCTTTTGCAAATTTGGTGTAAATCCGTCCAGTAGTTTTTTATAAAATGACCAAAACGTAAGGCAAAAAAATTAGTGATATCTGTGTTCGCTTCGCGGATGGACTTCCCTGTTCGCTCCGTGGACAGCACCCCGATTGGCCCATGGCCTTGCATCATGTCCGCAGACATGCGACGTGTTCGCTGATTGGACAGCGAGGGGCGTGGAGTGCGTCAGATTTTCAGTGGCGCCCGCCATCTTGTATTCGCCGTCGACCGCGTACAGCGCAGTGAAACGTGGATAAAAAATTGTATTTAGCGCCGTGTGTTTCTGTGTAAGAGTGTTTGGGGAGGGTGGGGGAGTATGAGATAGGCTCAATGTTTTGTTTTTTTATGTGCTAGACGTTTTTGTTGTGTTCGATTTGTCCGCGGAGAACACGGCTGTTCTGACATTTTGTAAATAAACTAAATGGTGGGGTGTTTAGAGGACGGAGTATGTGTCATTTTTGTTCGCAAGGAAGGTAAAAATGAGCTATGAACACTTGCGGTGTACATAATTGTTCGTAAATACACAAACTGGGGGTGTCCTCAGGACGCTGTACGTATTGTAATCTGTCTAGTTGAATGTGTTCTAAGAACACTCACAGTGTCCCGAAATGGTTGCAATTACACAAAATGGGGGTGTTCTGAGAACGTTGTTTGTATTGTTCGTTGTCAGGGTGAAAGTGTTTTAAGACCACTCCTTTTGTCCGCTAATAGTACAATTTCCTATGGGCATCAACCTACTTTTTGTCCACTAAAGAAACGATAAATCAGGCTGGTGTGCGCCGACATTATGTGATAATCCTATGACTGGCGCTATTGACCTGGCTGACTTGCTTTTGCGACACTAAATCATATCTCCCGCCCCTAAGCCTGATATTATCAAAGCATTCATATTCCCCGCCTCTCTCCATGACGTTACAGGGTGTGTCATCAAATGCGCCCAGTCCTCTGCAGTCCTAAGTGACTTTATACAGAACCCGGAAGACAACACATATTATGTCACAACACAACGCGCCACAATTCGGAATATGAAACAGTGATTTAAAAGAAAACAGCAAGATTGTACATTTTGTAAAGTACATTTATTTGACATCAAATGTTTAGAGTATATTGCATTTGTCTTTGTTGTCGATCCGCAAAAGTTCATGTTGAGGCACGGGATGTTCCTTTGCGGTACAGAGGGTGTTGGTTTATGATAAAATAAGCACTATGGTGGCACTGATAATCGGAAGGCTGTTCCAACAATGAGGCATTAGACCACCATAATGGTTGGTATGTTGCTTCTAGCCGCTAGTACCGCGTAAGGGCATATTGGTCCTTGGCGATTGTCCCATAAAATGGTGAGGGTCATGAAGTTGTTTAGAAGTAGCTGCACCTGGCAGTTAAAAAATCCGTCGGCCGGGGTCTGAAAATCGTGGCATTCACAGTACGGGAGGACATTATGAAACTGTGGTTTAAAAGTAAACAGCAGGATTGTACATTTGGTAAAGTACATTTAATTCACATGAAATGTTTAGTGAATATTCAGCGATTTGCTATTGTCTCTGCTGTCGATCAGCAAAAGTTTATTTTGAGCCACGCGTTGTTCCTTTGCGGTAGATAGGCTGTTGGTTTATGATAAAAGCAGTAAATGGTCGCTCTGATAATCGGAAGGTTGCTCCAACAACGAGCCATTAGACCACCCTATTGGTTGGTATGTTGTTTGTAGCCGCTAGTACTGCGTAAGGGCATATTGGTCCTTGGCGATTGTCCCATAAAATGGTGAGGGTCATGAAGTTGCATATTTGGACCTGCACCTGGCAGTTGAAGACCCCATCCGCTGGAGTCTGTAAATCGTGACATAGGCAAAATGGGGCCACATACCTGTTTTAAAAAACATAACTTAGTCTCACCAGCCGATCTTCATTAAAAATCATCATTTTATTTATTAGGGCGTGAAACGTTTTGCTATCGAAGATTGTGCAACGGAGTATGTTAATAATAACATAATAATATTTTCCCATTCATATAGTGCTAAGAACCGTGAGGTATCTAAGCGGTGCTTATTATTAACCACGGTGTGTGGTGCTCATTTATCGACCACGGAAGGATGAAAGGCTGAGTTTGGCCTTGCCGGGATTCGAACTTGCGTTAGCAAGCTGTGCACGGATGTCAAAGCGAGCGTTGTACTCGCTGTGCCACTTGAGAGGCTACAGTGAAGTGGCACAGCGAGTAGAGCGCTTGACCGCCTATAGACCGTTTAAATTATTTCTATTAACCCACCCTGTGTCGTCTGCCTTTTTCAGAGCCCTCTAAACGACAGGGGATCAATTCGGCGGTGATAGTGCACGGTAGAAAACATTATGCCACTTTCAACGAACAAGTTCAACTTGAGCGGTCTTTAATGCTACGCTATTGTAATTATATTTGGTATAAAATAATCTAAAGGGTCCCTTACAGTACAATTGCAATTTCCATTCTCTACGAGTAGTGCAGTCCTAAAATACGACTCTGCGTGTGCGAACGATCTTTCGCATAGTGATATACTATATAAAAGTGGTTTCGTTTCAGAAATTTCATCCTTATCTTCTCTTACCTTTTAGCAACACTCCTTCAAGAGAAGTCTTTCATCACAATCTTTGTCTATCAAGGTCAAAACACAATACAACCTTATAGTCAGCTTCGTGAGCCTCTCAGGGGCCCGAGAAAAAAATGGAAGCAGCTGAGCTTCACTGTGAACGAGCATAAATTCTAACTTTGCAACATTCTGTGTAAAGCCATCTGTGAGAAGTTGGTTTTTGCACGCCATGTTTGTATATTGTTTGCGTGATATTAAAAAAAGTTTGTTTAAGGGACGTTATGGTTCTAAGTATAGCCGAAAGACCCCTGAAAATTGCAAGTTATGGTAAGCTATGAAAAATAACTCGCAACACCACCGTGCACTGCTAAGACTAACACCCAGGACATCAAAGATGACATTGCAAATGTCATTGATGAAATCATTGATGACATCACATGTGTATGTACTGTTAATGGAATTTGTGTACTAGGGATTTTTATTATAATGTTGCGAAAAAAGTGTCAAGGATATTGCAATAAATATCATACCGTTATTAGTGCTTTGAACGATGCATTGATATAAATAGCATTGTATTATGGGAGTCTATCTAGTATACTGAGCTACTAATGGAGAAACATAGCATTGTGTGCAGAGTACAAGATGAAAGTATAATATTTGTAATGTTAATATGTTGAATAATGAAATGATAATTGTCCTGAAATGTTCAAAAAATCACAAAATGGGGGTGTTCTCAGGACGTTATTCGTATTGTGTGATAGCTTAGCTGTATGCAATAAGGGAATGGCACAGAGAGTAAAGTGGACACCGTCCGCAGACACCGTGGCTGTTCGTGGACAGGGCGTGCTACATCCAAGTTTTTCCAGGAAATCCAACATGGAAAGAAGACTGTACGGATCAGCCAATCAGATGTCGAGGTTGTGGATTTGTGTTGAAAGAGACTGTGTGTGGTGAAGATGGCAGAAGTAGAGAAAGTCGGGGTCTTGGTGCTTGGAGATAATTTTGTGCATGGTTTACAACAGTACGCTCGATGCAGGCATGTTGAAAAGAACTTTGATGTGAAAGGAGTGGAGGTGGTGTGGAGCACTGTGCCTGATTGCAATGTACAGGGAATTGTACAAGTTTGTGAGGATATGGCCACGATGAACAGTCCGCATGTGGTAGTTTTGCACTATGGTGGTTTCCATTTGGGCAACGTCAGTGCCCCTACTTTGTTGGCTGATTTGGAACGCTTGTTTCAAATGCGAAAGTAATTTTTTCTGGATTACTACCTAGGGCAATATGGGACAATAGTTCAGTTTTTTTGTCCTCAGCAAAACATTGCTATGTGTGTCATCACCCGAGCATGTATGCCTTCATGCTTAGAGCTGGTACGTTCTTCTGTAACAATGAGAATATTGATGCCAGTAATGCTGTTAATTTTAAAGAAGATGGAATTTCTTTATCTTTTACGGGAAATGCCTTTCTATTTTGGAATGTAAGGGTTGCTTTGGAGAAGGTTATGTGAAGATTTTAGGAGTAAAGTAAGAAAAAAAACAAGAAAAAAATACAAAATAACAGGTGTCTGTCAAGCATCTGTAAAAAAAACAAAAAAAAACGGCTCTTTTCAGAGCCAACTTCAAAGGGGAAATGGGGCACACTATTTAAATTTACATTCACCACGCTCAGATTTTTGATATGTCCGCGGACATGGCGGTAGTCCGCGGACATGAAAATCACTACGAGGGGGTTAGTATGTTCTTTGTTAAATGTATATGAAGTCAGGGATATTATGGTTAAGTTGTGCTACTAAAAACCTATGAAATTAAGTGAAAAAACATTGTTAAAGGGACGTTATGGTTAAGTTGCGCTACTAAAAACCTATGAAATTCAGTAAAACAACTTTGTTAAAGGGACATTATGGTTAAGTTGCACTACTAAAAACCTATGAAATTCAGTGAAAAAACTTTGTTAAAGCGACATTATGGTTCAAAGTAATACCGAAAAACCCATGAAATTCGGCAGTTATGGTAACATAAGCAACCATAACTTGCGCCACTGGCCATCAAAGATGACATTACAAATTTCATTGATGACATCACTGATGACATCACATGGCTGGCTCTCCCTTTTTATCCTTTACTGACATATCGAAGCCACATAGTTTTCTTCAGTAACAGTCAGGAAGTAAAAATGTAAAAGGTACTATATTTGTAGACTTAGGGTCAAGTCACATCATATGAAACATATACATAGCGGAAGACACAGGCTTGAAAGAGAGCAATCCTTTCTGTGCATGAAGATAATCATTAGGGTTATCAGCACTTTCTCATAGTTTTATTTGTATTACTCTACCTTCCCTGTATATGCTCATATTTGTATACATTATACTCACTCTCCTTTCCTTTGGGTGCAGTCACATCATGTGATTCACATACATATGGTAAGTAGCAGCTTTGAAACAGAGCAATAGTTTCTCTGCATAAAGACAATCAGTTAGGTTATGAACTCTTTCTGCTACTACTTCTGCTTTTTTGTTTACTTCACTGTCCCTGTATATACTCATATTTATATGTGTTGCTGTCTCTTTGTGTTTTGTCTGTAATAATTATGTATTAAGTGGGTTTTATTATCTACTTATTACATGTTTCACAGTACACAAAACTCTAATAAGAAAGCAGTTATCATTTCAGTATTCAACATGGCAAGATTATGAATATGGCACCTTCATTATGTATGCTGCACACACTGCCTATGTTTCTGCATGAGTAGCTTAGTATACTGGATAGAACTTCATAATAGAATGCTATTTATATCAATGCATTGCTTAATGCACTAATTAGCTCATGATATTTATCCCAATGATCCTTGACAGTTTTTGGTCAGCATTATAAGAATCCCTTGTACAGAGTTTTTATGAAAAGTAAATGCACATGTGATGTCATCAGTGATGTCATCAATGACATTTGTGATGTCATATTTGATGTCCTGGGTGTTAGTGTTAGCAGTGCACAGTGACGCGAGTTATGGTTGCTTATGTTACCATAACTGCCGAATTTCATGGGTTTTTCGGTTTTACTTTGAACCATAACGTCCCTTTAAAAAAGTTTTTTCACTGAATTTCATAGGTTTTTAGTAGCGCAACTTATACCATAACATCCCTTTAACAAAGTTTTTGTTACTGAATATATATATATATATATACATCCCTTTAACAAAGTTTTTTTACTGAATATATATATATATATGTATATATATATATATATATATTCAGTAAAAAAACTTTGTTAAAGGGATGTATATATATATATGTATAGTATATATATATATTCAGTAAAAAAACATTGTTAAAGGGATGTTATGGTTCCAAGTAAAACCGAAAACCCCCTGAAATTCGCCACTTATGGTAAGCTAAGCAACCATAACTCACGCCACCACCGTGCACTGCTAAGACTAACACCCAGGACATTCAAGCTTGTGTCTTCCCTATGTATATGTTTCATATGATATGACTGGACCTTAAGGGAATTACTGTAAGAACATGCTTGAAGGATAAGCCTACAAATATAGTATGTTTACAATTTTCAGTTCCTGACTGTTACTAAAGAAAACCATGTTGGCTAGATATGTCAGTAAAGGAAAAAAAGAGGAAGCCAGATATTGACAAACTCCTGCCTGCTAATTATCGCCCAATTTCTCTTTTTGGCTGAAACTAAATGGAGATAAGACTGAGGTTATGGTGGGTGCTGACACTGTCCCATCTCTCTGGACTCCTTCTTTTTGGCCATCTGCGTTGGGCAGTTTCCTGCGGCGGATTTGACAGTTGAAAATCTAGGTGTTAAATTATCGGCCTCTCTTTCTGTGGCCCCTCAGATCGGTTTGGACTGTCAAGCTGCGCAGTTTCAACTTTTCATCTACACACCTCAGTGGTCTCTGCTCTGGTTCTTAGCAAAATTGATTACTGCAACTCTTTATATATGGCTCAGCCACATTATCTATTAAATCGTCTACAGGTGCTTCAGAATTCTGCTGCACGCCTTGCCACTGGTACTCTGTATCGGAAGCATACTTCACCTGCTTTCAGCTCTCTCCATTGGCTCCCAGTGGCTAAGGCTGTGGTTTTCGAATACCTTTTTTTGGTGCATAGGGCTTTTTAACCTGTGAGTCCGGGGTATTTGCAGTCCAAATTTCGTCCTTACATTCCTGTCCCGGCCCTGCACACTGCGGACTGCTCCCTTTTGGCTGTCCCCAGAGTCAGAAGTGCTTGCCTGATTCATATACATTTCAGGAAAGCTCTGAAAACTCTACTTTTTTAGCTACTTCCCTTCTGCAATATTTCTGTTTCAAGTCATATCGCCAAGTTGCCTTTTTTGGTGTTAGTTGCGCTGTACCTCGGTACGAACATTTTTAACATAACATAACACCTTCACAAAAAGAGGTCAAGCCAATTATTTTTCTAACCGAAAAAATACCTCTCTTTTTTGGAAAGCTACTAAATCTTTCAGTTCAGCATTGCTGAGTTCTCCGCTTGTGAGGATGTATCAAGGCCTTCCCGGCTGCATGCAGCCCTGAAGCAGAGTGTATAGCGTGACCATAAAAGGAGTCAAGCTAAGATTGTAGAAGTCAAACAGTATTTCTTAGGGATATTTACATGTTTCTGGCGATGAATAGGCTGAGGAAAATGCAGAAACTCAACACAAGTTGCAGGATGCTTGTTCCTCTTTAAGACCATGGGACTACAGTCCTTCTGTATGCATCATTCTCCCATCTGGTTGTATGCACAACCACTCAAGATTCTGTGGGTTTTAGTGTCGCAGAACTTCTCTGTTAGCTGATGGTCTTGCTGAGACCCTTTATGACTTTTCATCCTCAAGTTGTTGGATCAGTTTTGCAGTGTGGGGTCAGGGGATTCCTTACTATGTACCGCCTTTTCAGGCACACTGATGTAATTGATGGGCCCTGCTGCTAGACACTACAGACACTATAGACTCTGACCCACGTAGGGGGAGATAAATATGAAAAGGGGCGTTCACCAGGTCAACCTAATAGCCATTTATTGTGCCTCTTTTTAGCCACCTCTCTGGCTCAGGACTCTCTCCCAAATCCCTTGCTCTATTAACCTCTTCAGTGGTCCAGAATATTATCAGTCCTAAGAAGAACTTGGGTATCTCTCTTGTCTCAGTAGGCTCTCCTTCTGCTACCTCCTCCTCTGTACTCTCTTGCCCCTATTCTGCCTCTTCCTCAATATTATTCGACCATCGTATTCCAACGGCCTGCTCTGGAATTCCCTTCTTTTCTTCCGGTTTAAACATTGCTCCTGCATCCCTTGTACTCCCGCCCTCCTACACCTTACAGATGCTCTCACTGATATTTGCTTTTCTCCAACTTTCCTCATTATTTAGTTCTCTTCCTCCCCACCTCCAATATAGATCTTGACTCTCCCGCCCTTCTCCTTACCTGCTGCATTAACATTCCTTCTTACTATCCTCCACAAGTCCTGTACAATTCCACCAGCCTCCTTCTCCAACACTCTCCCATCCTCCTTCCATTAACTTCTAGCCACTATCTCAACTCCTCATTTGACCCCTTGCAACACCCCCAGAATATTTGCGTCTTTGACAGGACATTATGTCCACCCAAAACCCATTCCGTCATTCCACTCCGTGCTGCACATGTATAGTAAATGTGTATGTGATTGTTTCTGCCCTTAGTGCATACAAACTTTCTGAGCACTCAATTCCTCCACCTTGCTCTGTGCCCTATAGAAAATGAAATCTTAATAAGGCCATACACAATTTTAGATCACAATTACCCACCGCTCAGGGTTGGAACAACACCACAGAGATCCCTTCCTTAGCCACAGACGAGACATACTCTAATTCCAAAGATGTCTGACAACGAGGATAGTAATTCCATCCCTGGCAATCATAAGTCTCAACTTTCCTAACCGGTGTGAGGTATCCCTGGTTTTCCTGCTCTTAACATACGATCCTCATATTAACACAAAGGGGTTTGGCCATAAGATAATGTTTATTATAATGCTAAGGATCATTCCCTGGTAAAGTCCTTGTTGAATGAGCGGAGGTTGAAGGGATCCCCACGTGCCGCATCTAGACCCATCTTCAATCTGGAATGCTCCATACTCTCACAATTTGGTTTAGACTTAAATCTTTGGAAGTCTTGACACCCAACCGAATCATAGATGTCATTGGGTTCTCCTTGACATGGAGAGGAAAATGGTCTCTCTTCACCCTACTTTAGCTTCAAAGCTCAGATTGAGGCTCTCACCCTATTGATCTCCAGGGACCCACTGTCTTGCAATGGGTAACAATACAGGGGTATCTGAAGATTGCAGTGATGGTTGTCCCTTGGTAAGATATTTACTCAGGCCCTTAGTGATTTATCTGATCTACAACTGGAGCCCCATGTGTCTGAGCTACAACTAAGGCTCCTGGTTTTATGGTATTCTTCTAACATTTCCATCTGTATTTATGTATAGTTATTGTCCTATCATTTTATATTGATTCATCTGCATTTGTGTCTTGCTCTTTAAAATAAATGCATTGCAACTGATATTTTTTCAAATGTACTAAAATAAAGAATTAACATTATCGGCCAATGCTTGTTATGAGACATGCACAGAACTGAGCTTCTGAAACTCACTCCAAGTTTAATACAACTGGGGTTCAAGTTATTGGAAGCAAATGACACTCACACAGAATTAAACACCTCAAAATCAAAGCAACATTCATTCACATCTTTACTTAAAATGGCAACACTAACAGAATGCATTTACATTTTTTTGCAAAATGGGTCTTTCTTGGATCTGGACTGCAACAAATTAAATCTATGTCCATTATTTACTCTCAGCACACGTATATAAAAACACACCTATTTTGCGAAAAATAAACACTTACATACTGACACACACACTGAACTTGCATATGGAACCAAACTATATTTTTGCCACAAAAATACTGTATAGACTTTAACGCTGATGATCATGTGATTACTGCAATCCCGAGACATATCTCTGGAGCCATTTCCATTTTTTTTAAGTGAAAATCACTTCATTTATACATACTTTGCATGCTTTTAGTTGCTCAGCCATTTTCCTGCAATCCATGACTGACAACACACTAAGACAAACAAAATAAATACTTTTCCGTTTATTCCAGTTCTTATAAGTAAATACTGACACGAACCAAAGTCATTTTGGTGGGTATTTATGTGCAATAATCAGTAGGAATGAAAATCAGGGAGCCTCAGGTGCCCATGACAACGAACTCGTAAAAACTGTAATGGTGACTATAAGCCGCCAACCTCGCAGTAGAATTCCAGGGAAATGGCCAGTGGAGGCCCTCCAGATATTCTCCTCATAGAGTGAACGTTCTCCCGTGTTTAACGTTTTGGTCCACACAGACTTCCAAATCACAATATCATAGACACATTTCCAGGGGGTGGCAGTTGTGGTGGGTGCACTCAATATCATCCTCTCCACAGGGTGAAATGTAAGATTGTGGACTGGGGAGGGCAACCTCATCTACATAAAGTCACCATATATTCTGATGATCCTTATGATCTGATGATTCTGATGATCCTTAATACCAGAGCAGATGATGCCCTCAAATGATAAGATATGTCATTTATTATGCGCCTGTACACAAATGTTTCTAGGTGCGAGAAGACAAGGAAGGGTAGACAGAGGACAAAACAAACAATCTTACTAGGCCTCGTGTCATCAAGATCATGCAAGTGTGGGGGGAGGGAAGAGGAGAAATGCCGGGGCGGGGAGGTGGAGAGCAGTGGCAAAAAACACGGATCTATGTGATTATTGCAACGGCCGAAAATGGCGACTTTTTTTTTAAACCCTTTACACGACATATATATGTGGGGGAGACGCCCGCAGCTCCCCTCCCCCTATATTAATATTATACTCTGAACCCCTCCCCATATATATATGTGGTGTAAGGGGGGTTAAAAAAAAAAGTCGGCATTTTCGGGCGTCGTAATTCCCAGGTCGACATCTTTGTACGATTCCAAAAAACAAAGTAAGTGCTGCCAGGGTAGTGGCTCGAGTAAGTGCAGGGAGGCAGGGGACTGAAAGGATGCAGATACAGTCCTTAAGTGGATACTAGGCCTGGAGGCAGTGCAAAGGGAAACTGGTAGTACAGGTGTCTGTGTGGTTCAGTTGGCGGCCTGGTTACCTTTAGCGCAGCGGACGGGAACATCAGCAGGGGAGACAGAGAGTGAAAACAGAAGCGAAATAGAAGGTCCTCAGTTGCTTCTGGAACATTAGGTGGTCCTGCTCAAGTTTGAGAGAGGCAGGGAGGCTGATCGAGAGGGAGGACCCAGCCTAGGACAGAGATCTACCCCTCACTCTCTTCTTGGAGAAGCGTCTGACCCTCAGAGAGTTAGAGGTGGGTGAGCGGAGGGCTCAAGAAGGAAGATGCTTAGGGAGAGAGAGTTGGATGTAGCGTGGTCCACAGCCCCAGCAAGCTTTGTGGATGATGCCGAGGGTCTTGAACTTGATCTGTGCAGCCACAGGGAGCCAGTGGAGAGATTTCAGGGCTGGAGAGATACGATCCATGGGCTTATGGCCAAGGACAAGTCTTGCAGTCCTGTTCTGGATTAGTTGTTTGCAAAGGGTGAAGATTAGAAGCAGGCAGATTTAGAAAGAGGCTGTTGCAATAGCCAAGCCTTGAGAGAACCAGGGCTCTGAAGACAGTGAGCCTATGGGAGAAAGTGAGAAAAGGAAGAATACAGCTGAGCAGGTGCAGTTGCTAGGGAGACTTCTAAGTGGTGTCAGAGATGTGAAGAGAAAGGAAGAGTGTGGAGACTAAGATGACACCAAGGTTCTTTGCCTCACCGGAAGGTACGAGTAGAGGGTCCAGGGTTGTAGGCAACAGTGAACGAGGAAAAGCGGGAGCAGGGGTCCCAATGAGAAGGATCTCAGTCTTGCTGGCATTAAGGCAGCGATTGTTGGTATCACACCATTACTGAATTGCAGATAGACAGTCAGGTATGAGCGAGAGAGCAGAGGAGACTGATGGGAGCCTGAAGGAGAGATGAGTGTCATCTGCATAACACTGAAAGTTAGAACAGAAGGTAGTGATGAGGTGGGCCAGAGGTCCCAAGTAATGGTTGAAGAGCCAGTTAGAACCCTTGGGAACACCACATGTAGAGAGAGAGGTGGTAGAGAGAAAGGACCCAAGTTGGAGCTGGGAGAGTATATCGGAGAGAAATTAGGTCAACCAGGCTAAGGCCTGACCTGTGATGCCCAGGTTGTCACAGAGACGATTGATCAGGATGATGTGGTTGATTGTATCAAAAGCATAGGATAGATCAAGGAGAATGAGGTCAGAAGGAAGGCTGGAGTCGAGATTAGAGAGCAAGTCTTCACAGGTTTTCACAAGAGCAATTTCTGTGTTTCTGGCTGCTCTGAAGCCAGACTGGTGGTCGTGGAGGCAGCCAACAGATTCATTATGGAGAGAAAGCTGATAGATGGCCTGCTTTTCCAGGAGTTTGCCCAGAACAGGAGTGATAAAGATCGGGCAGTAGTTGCCGGACAGGAAACATTGGCAGAGGGCTTCTTAAGGAGGGGATGCACAAGGGAGTTCTTTCCAGTGGCAAAATAGTGATTGCAGAAATCGGCCAAGGCTGGAGTGTGAGTGTAAATGTGATACTTGATGCTTCTGGAGGAGCAGGGGAGCACCATCTTTGACAAGACTTTCATAGATTGGACTTGTCTAGAAACATTGTCGGGAGTGAACACGGGGAAGGAGGAGAAAGGAGGAGGAGAGGCAGCCAGAGAGAGGGCAGGAGTGGTAGAGGGAGAGGATGAGGATGGAGTGAACAGTATGTCCTGAGTTTTAGTGGTGAAGTGAGAGGCCAGTGCTGTGCAAAGGGCCTGGGAGGGAACAGAGAGGTTGAAAATGCAGCGGGGTTGGCCAGCTACTTGCAGATTTTGAATATTTTGGCTGAGTTGTTAGAGGCTGCATAGACGTGGGCTTGGATGTAAGATCTCTTCTTGGACAGGACAAAGTGTCTATATTTCCTTTGGAGCAGGCGGCATGCCAGTTTGTCAGAGGTTGAGCTTGATGCCCTCCACTTCCTCTCAGCCACCCTACACTTGCGCTTAAGGGTGGCGAGGTCAGAATCATACCAGGATTTGCACTTAGATGTGAGCTTCAGATGGATCTTCATAACACATGCAAGGACATCAAGGGTGTTAGAGATTGAGAGATGCAGTTTGGAGAGGCTGTGTTAGGGTATGAGTCAGCCGCAAGTGTAGGAGGAGGAGAGAAAGTAGTGACAAAAGCTTCCATTGACACACGCTTAATGGGCAGGATGACTGAGAAAGTGATCCGTTCAAGAGAGAGGAGTTGTGAGATGGTTGGAGAGGAGGATTTCTGAAGAGATAAGATCATCCAGTGTGTTCCTGGCAGAGTGGGTCGGGCGGCCAGAGGGAAAAATAGCAAGAGATAGAGTTGCAGAGATTGGGAAAGAACCCAGAGGAGGGTCCAGAAGCATCCAAGTCGATGTTGGGGTCTTCGAGGAGGAGAAGTTCAGAGGTAGAGGCAAGGAGGGTAGAGTAGAGGTTGGCCCACAGCGAGAGGAAGAGGACAACCTGGCCATGTTGCCTGTAGAAGGTGGCCACAGTAAGAGAGAGGCCAGGAGAGATAGAGAGCCAGCAGACCATGCATTCAAAGGAGGAGTAGGACTGCGTAGGAATGACAGAAGCAGGGATCCACTCTGATAAGATCATGGTTGCTCCACCTCCTGGCCTGCTGGTTCTGAGTTCGGAGAGGATCTTGTAGCCGTCAGTGAGGAGAGCGTCAAAACTCGTGACAGAGCTGGCCATGAACCATGTTACAGAGATCCCGAGGACATCCAGATCAAGTTCTTGGAGGAGTCGACAGATGTCAGAGAAATGTTTGACCACAGAATGAGAGTTAAGAATTGAGACTGGAGCAGATTTACACATTTGAAAGTTTGCCATAGAGGGGTACAGGCATGAGCTACGCCCTGCAGAGCTGTTAGAGGTGCCTGAGAGTGGTCAGAGGAGGAAGAAGGAGATGGCAGAGTAGTCAGAGAGGCTGAGGAGGGTGCCAGAGAGGTGGCAGAGGAGGAAGGTGGCAGAGGAGCCAGAGAGGTGTAGGTAGGAGTAGCAGGAGAAGGAAGGAAGTTGATAAGAGGCGGGAAGCATCATCCACAAATTCCTCTCTTCATTGTAGTAATCTGTGTCTCTTGTGAGAAAATTCCCCGCCTTATCTGTGGATCTCCAGTGCACAGACTAATGGAGGAAAGAGCCACCCAGAGCTAGTTATTGATGTCCCAGGGCAGTAACTCTGGTCCACTTCACTTAGCCCCATCACTATGTTTGGATGGTTATATGTCATGCAAATGTACTAATGGCCCTTTAAAGGCTTTGCTAAAGATATGTGACCTTGCAAGTGAGTTTCACACCCTCTCCAAGACAGGCACAATAAGATAATTATCCACAGAAGATATGGCAACAATTTTAACCAGTTGCAGTGCTCACCATGGGTCCTATGGCAGATGTGTCTCTGCTGTAGTTAGCAAGTGCTGATAGGCTTTCTCTGACACACACAAAAAGAATCCAAGATGATGGACCAGCTTTTTAAAGCTCTGCACAAGCCTCTGCATGAATCTTTTGCTGGGGTATGTGCTACACCTTAGGAACAACAATTCCACTGTAGTCTATTATACAAAATGAATAATAATGATACAGATTTGCAAGCCCTTACACTCAGACTCACACCAGGGGAAGAGTTGCCATAGCATGAAAGGGCCATTTTAGGATGGGTGGTTATGGGTGTTTGTGATAGGTGATTGTGGAAGGAGATTTGAGCCGTTGGGTGGTTCAGAAAGGAGGCTGTTGGAGGATATGGAGAGAGCTTTGGAAAAACAAAGGTGACTAGAGACAAGAGTGGGAGAGGACACATCAGGCAGTGATAGTCAGAATAAATCAGGAGGTGGTAAGAGGAAGTCTTCAGAATTGGTAGGAGGAAGATATCAGCAGGTTCTAGGAGACTGACATCAGGAGGTGATAGAAGGAAGACATTGGTAGGAGGGTGGACGCACAGAGAAAGTGGATAGATGGAAGTTAGCAGAGAATAAAGGAACAAGAGGGCATGGTTAGCCCAAGGCACTAATGAAAACCCCAGTTTGCCTCACATTAAGATGTATCATTGCTACGTATATGATGTACTTATAGTGTGGAAATTTGACACTGGGCCTCATTACGACCCTGGCGGAACGGGTTAAACGGCACCGTAAAAGGCTGCGGCGCCGTTTAACCCGTTCCGCCACATTACGAGGTCCCCTCGCGGGACACTTTAAGCACGCCTGGGAAAACCAGGCGTGCATACCGGGTCCCACGAGGGGAAGAGGGAGCAAACAACAGGCCATCTCGTAATGGCCTGTTGTTTACTCCCTCTCCCATTCCCATTCAGCCCTATGGGGGCTGAAATGGGAATGGGGGTGAACCGTGTCTGTGTCCTCGAGTGAGGAATTACTGGGCCATCCGAACTCGGAATGGTCCGGTAAGTCCTCATTCCGAGGACACGGACACGGATGCTGTTTTGCCGGCAGCCATGCCGCTAATGGCGGTATGGCTATCGGCATACCTCGTAATGAGGCCCACTGTGTCTTACATGGCCTAATGCATTAAATTCAACTTAAAAGTTTCCTTCACACACAGCCAGAAACACATTTATTTTTTCAGTTGAAGACCACCTGTAGGTAATAGTAGTTATGAAAAGTACAGACAGAATCACGTCATGGTACAATAGAGGAGCGATTGTCCCGCTTGAAACAAAAGTGGATCTACCACCGTAAACAAATGTGGATGGTTTGGATGAGGACATGAATTGGTAGGTCTTATTGTAATTTTTTATTCTACTTGATTGGTTTTCTATAACCTACATTCCTGTATGTGTACATTCATGTGCTGATCAGCCATATAAATAGCTCTATACTATTGTAATGGCCCCTGTCACACGTTGTGCATGAGTTTACGTCTAGAACTTTATTCTTTCAGTTAATTTGTGTTTTTTTAACCATTCCTTGTTTTACAATTGGATTGCTTGCTTTTGCTTTTAGCTTATAATGAATTTGGGTGCCGCCATTGTGGCATTTGGTCCACCATGTTCAACATTGGTTAGTGTATGTATTGTATTTAATGGACTCTACGGCACCGCTATTTTCAATATATGGCACTTGGGTCTGTGTTTTTTCACTATTTCTTTTCTCTCATGCGGATCATTGGGCTTGCTAATTCTAAGTGTTCTTTATTTTTAATGTTGATTATATTGCTATTCAGCTGTTCTATTTGTTAAATGGCATTTTTGAATTTGCGATATTGTCTTCCAACATGGCCGCCGCTATGGGTTTAGACAGCATGGACCAGTCCATTGTCTCTGTATATTTACTTTCTCATGCTTCACAAGCGTTCAAAGATCTTTCAGCATCCAAGTGGCCTTTGCAGTCTTTTTGGGCCTCATTCCAAGTTAGGCGATAAGGGTTAACAGTCACCGGTCAGGAACCCGATGCCGGTAAACCCTTACCGCCCAATTCTGAGTTCCCTTAGCGGACCCGCAAAGGACGTGTGGTCTGACCATACGTCGTTTGCGGGTCCCGCTAAAGGACCAGGGCGCTAATAACGGGCCCGCTATTTGTGGGCCCATAATTAGCACCTTCCCCATTCCCATTGAGCCTTATGGGGGCTCAAATGGGAATGGGGAATGGTTGGTTGAATGGGGACTTACGGAATGTCCCTGTAAATCCCCATTCAACCAGACCGGACCCGGGTTGGGCTGCCTCTAAACTCGTTATGACCCCCTTTGTTTATTAGACCGCTTGCTGCCCAAATACATATATGGTGACGAACGTTGTGTGCTATTTGCAGTCTAATAAAGTTTTTGGGTTGTAAATTCCATGAGATTAACTGTTACATATTTTGTGTCTGTACATTTGATTGTTCATATTTCATCCAGTTTTAAACATTGATTATACCCCACATGTAATGAAAGTAGAGTTGCTTGCGTGTAAGTCTTTTTGATTTTTGCAGTCATTCGGCCTCATAACGGGGTTGGCGATAACCCACTGGTGCCGCCGGCGGGTTGCTGCCAACCCCGTAACACTGAATCTGACGCCTGTCTTCGCGGTGGCACAGGAAGTCATGCGCCATATTTTGTAAGTCCCCATTCCCAAAAGAGTCTGATAGGACTCTATGGGCGTGGGGAGACAGAAGCGCCAGTGCTTCTGTGATGAATCTGCCTATGGGGCACTACCGGTGGCGCAGCACTGCAAGGGTCAGACTTATTGGGCGAACCACCCCCCAGCAGACAGACTGGTAATGTGGCAGTCGGGAAACAAGGGTGACAGTGAGCTTACCGTCAGCCTTGTTTCCTGACCGACACACTTGTAATGAGGCCCATTATGTTTGCCGCTTTTTATTTTTGATTGATGGGTTTCCACATGTCTTGGCAGGCTTCCATGCATTTTGGTGATTACACTCTACTGCAACTATACGGTGTTAGCTGAGGCTCTGTTATCTGACTTAGTTCAAATTCTTATTATGAAGCTTCATTATTTGATTCCATCCCTGTGTCTTTAAAATATTTAGAATAACATCAATTGAGATCCAGACACAATCACATTAATGGTGTTGCTGTCATATTTACTTCATTAATGATAGGTATGATACAATATGCATATAAGAGTGTTGTGTGTTATGTGGACACTGGCTTTTTAGTATAGTCTTGTTTGTATAGTTTTGTCTATTGTAGGCAGTTTATTATATTTGGTCGCCAACACTAGTGTGTGAACCACTTAGAGCCTTGTTCACTCTATTTACTGTAGCTCTTAGATCCAGTACAACACCTAAGAAGTTGTTATGCTTTAGGAACATTTATTACTACTGTGAATATTCTAATTGATAAAACTGTATTAGAGATCTACAGCTTGGTCTCAAGTGTATACATTCAAAAGTTTGGTATAATATATGTGACTATTAGTGCACGAGTTGGCCTACCTGGTCCTTGATGACTGAGCAGATCAGCGCCATCGTTACATTGTGCCTCCGCCCTGAGCATACCTGTGATTTTTGGCACTAAAACAAGCTTTTCTATGTAATTGTATGTATGTTTTATCTTGAACTTGTTATATATGCTTGCATTTCTGTCCTATGAACAGTTTGTTGAACACATTTACCTGGGTTTCATGTGACAGCGCAGACTCTAATGAAAGCAGACTTATTTGCTCTTACATGTTTATTCAAAATTATGTACATTTTATGATTAGCTCAAGGCATGGGGCAGCAGTGATAAGAAAGGGATACACTCATTGTGGAAGTATGATCACGCATGTGACATTGAACCAGGAGGATCAGGACCAGAGTAAGAGCAGGGATGTGGTAAGGCCCTTTCAAGCCCTCTTAAGCCTGTTTGTGGAAACGGGGGATGCCGTGCCAGTTGGTTTTTTCTTAAAGTGGCAGGCAGACTCCAACTGCATCTGCAGCTCATGACAAAGACGAAGAATTGTCTACAGGATGGCCAAGACTCATATGAGATGGCCAAATCCCACCACCAACAAGAGACAAACCAACCAGACTAGTTTTAGTGGAAGAACCCTAGAGACTGTGAGTGACCGTGAGGTACCACAACTCATTTGGAACTTTATAGGGAGGATTCACCAGTGTGAACATTTTCAATATCTGTTAGTTTCCCAAAGCCAATATTTCATACTCTGGTCAATGCCAGGTGGGGGAAAGAGGAAGAGGTTGGGCGGAAGCAACACCAACACCCTCGCCTCCATATTGGACATGCTTGTCACAGGCCAATTAGATTTCTAGGGCAAATTACAGTCTTGAACACTATCCCCACTCATGTCCTTGTTAAAGCAATATTCCCAAGATGATTATCCAGAGGCTTTTTGCCAAAGGTTTGAGCACATATCTGAAGTAGAAAATTGGAACGGCCTGGCATGCCAAATAATGTTAGCCCTCTTGATGGGAGAGCTGCAGACCACTTTATTGCCAATAGAAAATGTGAATTGAACACTTTAAGAGACATTGGAAGTCGTTTTTGAAATGGTGTGAGTACCCACTCCACAACCCTTCTCCTGAAATACTGTCCGTGATCTTTAAAACTCCTGAATGGGGTTCTTCTTGGGTTTTGCTCTATCATGTCTTTGAGTACAATGAATGACATCTGTGCTATTAGATGCCATGGGCTCCACTCACCAATATAAACTGCCTACCATCACACCTGCGTAAAGGCCTCTAAATTTCACATCCTTAACACCCATGCATTAGAGTCGTCTTTTCCACATTAGATCTCCCACTCTTTCATAGGTGTGAGTCATCCCAATGATTTGGAGCACTGGAAGGCTTACTCATTACAACGAGGCTTGAGGAGTTAGGCACATCTGTGCTCTCCTGTATCGGACATGTGTTCCTGAGTGCCGTATTCTCCCCCCTCTCCCTTCTTCCATTCCACCTAAAGGCACTGTGTTTCTTCCACAAGGACATTGTCCTGCCCTTGCTGGGGTCGGGTGATGATTCACTTCCTTCCCAACCCCTCATCCTCCGGATATTGGAAGATTGGTCTAATTCTACCTGTAGCACACAGCCACCTCCACAAGGGTAATTCAATGTTGTTCTCTTATAGGCAAGATCATGTGAGGAAGACATCCTTCATTGAAACTCTGAGTTAATATATCATGCCTTCCATTGACTTGGCAGATTGTAATGTGGAAGACATCACAAAAGACAGTGTCATGGGTCTTTCAACCAGGGAAGTGTTGTGGGACTGGGTCTCCTTCAAAGTTGTCCCCTCAAACAAAGCCTGCAGTATATCTACCTGGTCATTCCCGAAGAGCTTCAAGTTGTGTGCTAGGAGGATAGCTCAGGGGTAATGCACTACTCTTGGGAACAAGACAGTGTCGAACAACAGTTACACCAAGTTACTTGGTTTCAAAACTCAGTCCCACGCTTAAAGGCTGGACTCTGGCATGAAGCACGATATAAAAGAGCTACTTTATTTAATTTTTGGTTTTTATGTGGGCCCACCTCGCCCGACCTCGGGGTCTGTGGTGCTGGCTTGCGTTAATGATTAGGTTCATTATGCCAATAAAAATACCACATATACACTGCAGCATTTTTGAATCTGTAGTTGTTTGTGCAATAATCGGTATACTAAGGACTGGGATGAGAAAGAGGGATGGAGGTTTAGTTCATAGGGTACTTCCTAGTTATCCCAGTACATCAGCAATACTCGTGTTAGTCACAATCCTGCAACCCACCCACACTTCCCAGGGTGGATATTGCTCTTTCTGCTTAGTACTGACTAAGTACTTTGATTTTTCTGGCCTCACACCCACCACTAGAGGGGCAGATTTTTTTCTCCTGTATTTCAATGAGGTGCATGCCCCTAATGCAGGATGCTGCATAATGTATACACTCCTAAATGCTTTCTTTTAGAAAGATTGCTGTCAGCTGTATGGAGATTTGATTGGCACACAACAAACACATGCACAAGCACAGCCGATGCTGCTGCGCTAGTTATCCAGTTTCATGAATAACAATGAGCTGGAAGTGGTGGTGCCAGGCACTCTTGGTGGTCATGCCTGCTCGCATCTCTAATCAGCCTACAAGACACTGGCACCACCTGTAACTGGCAGCACTGCCACGGTAGGCTGGGTGTCTCTGATGTGTGATGCAGCCAGCAGCTGGGCATCTAGGGTACCAGGGTAGCTCAGAGGTTTAATAGGCAAGTACATACATGTATATGTGCTAGTGGCAGTTTGATTCTGACTTTGCTGTCCCTCTTCCAGGGGGTGCACATGCCGTATAAACAGAAGGGCTTGTAAAACAGTGTGCTCCTGCTTTTTCTTCTGGCAAGCATCAAGCATGGGGTGCACCAATATGCAGGCGTGTGCTAAGGCTCCAACTCAAAGAGTATTGAGCACACACTGTCACATAACTGTGATTGTTGCTACATAGTTGCCAGTGATAATAATAGGGCAGAGGGCACCCAGCAAAGAAAGAACAACAACATCGCAGTCATCAGCCAATAGTAATTCAATAGTGGCATGGCACGCGAAAAGCCACTCCAAGGATGAGTGCCTGAGTTGCACGCGCGGCAAACTACAAAAGAAGAAATTTCAGCAGTGCTTGACAGGCAAGCACACCAGTTCAGTGATGTTTTTTTGTGTTTTTTTTGCCAACAATTGTACATAATTTCCCGAGATGCAGAAAACACATTTGCTTCCCTGTATTTTCTCTGCATCTATTGACAAAATGACCCACTTCCTACCTATAAAATCAGAGGAAATTGATCATGAGAATGTTTGCACTGAATTGCGCCAAGACACTTTGCACTGCAAAAATATATTTGCACCACTCTGTGAATCTGGGTGTTTGTTGCACCTCATAGCTAACTAATTCTCAAGCATACATGTTAGTTGTGGCCAATATGATCACGATACCCTGCTTTCAAAACACTGAAATGTCCTTGTGCATCTTTCTCCTACCACACCGAGGGTTTCTTGTAAGCCTTTCACACGGAAACATGGATACTTTACAAAGAACCTAGTTAACGTGGCAGGGCTGCTGATTCTTTTCACTGAAATGCAGCTAAATGTGTTATGTAACTGTGCTATGTAAAACCACCGGTATTTTCATGAAGACATTAAATTAATGACACATTACAGCAGCTGCAGTACCCTTACCACCAGGGACTGCTCCAGTTTAATGGAGTATTAACCATTTATGAATTGGCCTTAAGACACTGAACTATAAAACTAGCTGCTAACGACCCGTAATTAGAGTTGCAGTGTAAGCGTTTTTCTATTCCTCATTATTGGATCACATTAAAAGAAACCTTTTCTTCAACTCTGTATTACGTGTATGAGTCTTTCTAACCGAGTGTCTGTATGTGTCTCTGTGGCGTAGCACATTATTAAATGGTTGTTCGGTCTGCATCCCTGATAAGTCGCAGGAAAGGACGTTTTGTTGAATAAACAATCAAAGATGTTTCTCGTATTGCTTGTCTTTAAATTACGTTGGGGATGTTGTTTACTTTCATCTACCCTAACCTGGCATTTTTTTGCGATGGTTCAGCCTCTTTGCGACACCGCACATAAGCAGTGTAATTGATGCCGCCCAAAAATACACCCTCAAGATCCACCAAAACCAGACAACTGCAGCCCACACACCATAAACATATTTGTGAGTGGTGATGTTTTTAATTGGAGGGAACGTAAATGATTCCCATGAATATGGGGGCACAAGGGTGGTTGAACAAACCAGGCGATGGTTTAATGGTTGTGGAGGGTTTAATGGGTGTGGAGGGGTTGGAGAAGGGAGTTCTCCAGAGAAAATATGAAAAAATAATAGGTACAAATGTTGCATTTTACAGCACGCTTTCTGTGAAAATTTGGTAAAAAGCCATAGTTTGAGTCAGTTTCTAAAGTAAAACATTAATACATGGATAACTAATGTATACAAGTCACCAACAGTGCAAAAGAGCATTTTGCAATGCATTTTAATGTTGCCTTTCCCCACAATGCATTCGACTTTAAAAAACATTTTTACAAATGCTGTGTTCCAACAGCCTGATACAGTTCTACAATCAAGATCCAGTTGGGGTTCTCTATCACCTTAATTACCCGGTTTCTGAGTTCTCGAGTCATTAGCATTTCTCAAAGTATGTCAACTTATGGAAGCCGTAGAAAGCATCATAAAAAAGCCGAATTGGAGAAAATGCTGAATTTGGCACTGCAAAAATATACGAAAAACAAAAGTATTGAATAAGGGGAGCACGGGATGAGGGGGCGTTCCCCGCTCTCCTTCCTCTACATTATGAGATAGCGGGGTTGCAGGGGTGTCCCTCCGCTTTCCATTCATTATATTGAAAGCAGGGGACTATAAAGATTAAAAAAAGAGAGTATTGGTCCCTGCAGTGTCAGTTCCCACACATAATTGGGAGATGGAATTGATGTTTCAGGGAGAAGCCTGACACAGAGAGGCAAATGCAGCTAAGTGGGGGTATTTATGGGTAATTATGAGGAGTAAACGGGTGGTGGGTGGATGGGATAAGGGCACAAGACATTTTTGTTATGTGAACATTTCAGCCTTGCTTAGTTCACCTGTGTTAAAGTCGGATTTGATTTTATCACCGACATCCTCAACTTATCCAACAGACTGAAGTTGATTAAAGTGAAATGTGATCCATTTTAGCAAGCAGTCCATATGTTGGTGTCAGAGCCACGTTTAACTACTTTTCTGCTAGCAATTTGCTGTCATCCAGTGGAATAATTTTGCTGAAAATGGTGGGAGGCATGACATCTAAATATAAGGGGCCCCTGCCAAACGAGTGGGACAAAATGGTGTGCCACAAAAGTTGGCAGGGACAAAAAACCTTGTCCCCCCTCCTAAAATGATACCCATGCTGTCATCAACAACATATTATGTTGCATTCTAATATACATGCATCCCACCAATCACAATCTCTCAACCTTATGTTATCTTGGCCTTTTTTGTGTGACCTATGTCTGTCTGTTTTGTTCTCTGACTTTCTCCATATTTACCCTTTCCGCTTATGTTTTCCCCACAGACAAAAGTCTGGTTTGAATCCTAGGTGGGGTCATAGTTGATCCATATGGACACAATTTAAGACCTTTAAGTGGTTACAGTGATGCAATCAGTGATGTCATCAAATAATGTCATCGGGCATATAATTGTTGATGTCATCATTGTGGTCATATGCTGCACAACAGGGGGTGAGAAATTAAAGTGGCTTTGCCTGAAATGTCTTCTGAAATTCAGGGTTATTCTTGCACATTTTCTGGCTGAACGTTGGACCAGCTTCATCCCGGAAAAGAATAGTAAAATCCTACCAAGCGATAGAAAACTTAACCACAAATAATCCCAACAGCGAGAACATGTTTTAAAAACTATTTATTTGACACATACTGCCCAAACAGAAGTACTGCTTTGGAAAACATGTGTCAGTACGGCACTTGCAAATATTCATTTTCAAGTTGTGAAGAAAACCTAGTGAAACTAACCAGACACATTCTAATTAATCATGTAAAGTTATCATTTAAAACTCCACCACAGCATAGAAAACTGTTTTACATGGCCCAACTCCAACTTTTTAAACCTTGGAGAAAAGAAAAATAATTATTAGGTGACTATGACTCATTTGAAGCTGCATTTAAAGAAAATGAAAGCAGTATAACAAATGATAATTTTAAACAATACAAACAAATGTTGGACAATGAACGCCAACAAGGGGAAGAAATTGAAGCTAAACTAGACAAAGACACTCCTGAGGGCAGTCAACCTTCCCTTACAGGAAACCAAGACCCACTTGGAGAACCAAACATTCTCAGTGAAGCAAAAACAGCCATGACTGAGGTAGAAAATACATGTATCAATACAAACAATCTGAAGAAGACTTGTCAGTTCTGGAATCTCAGCTAAATGATGGACAACTCATCATTTACCTAGAAGTCACTCACCATTTATCTAGAAGTCACTCAAGAAATCGAACATGGTTTTAAACACGACACTAAAATCTGCTCCTGTGTGTAAGTAGTGAAGCTGTTTCTGCCAAAACATGCTTAATTAAAATAATCAGCACATTTCTACAAAACTTAAAAAACAACATTTTGGTTGCAGTAAAAGCCAGCACAGTTTTAGCTGTCTACAACATAGGTGGTGTAACTTTACACCGACTACTACTCATCCCTGTAGAACACCAAAACAAATTAGAATGCTACAAATTGGGAGCAGACACTGCTACTGAGGTACACAGCATTTTAAAACAAATGAAAGTGCTCCTGATAGATGAAGTAAGCACAGGGTCCAACCTTATGTTGGCTTTCATTCTTTTCAGGGTGCAAGACATCCTAAAAACCAAAGAACTGTTTGGAGGAAAACGTCATTTTTATGGAGCCCTTCTATAGTTAACGCCAGGTAAAGGGCAACCTATTTTCAAACAATTAGTACACAAAGAATACCACAATGCTCTCGGCAGCATTGGGCAGGTAAATCTCTGGCAACATTGTCATGACGGAGGACTAACTCAAAACATTTACTAGTCTGCAGACCTAACATATGCTAACTTTTTAAAAAGCTTTAGAACTGGGCTGCTTACTAAAGATGCAAAATCCATCTTAAATAGTAGACACATCCATGAGCGAAACACATCTGCTCCTGATGCCATGGAACAATTAACTCAAAAAAATCTGAAATGTATGTCCATAATGCCAATCCTTGCAAGTGGTAGTGAATTCAACGAGACAATGTTAAACCAAGAAATAGAATCTGGGCTGCATATCAACTCCACAGACAAATTCCAGTGTGTCAACAAGAAACAGCATGAAACAATAGCTTAGAAAAATGTATCTCCAATGCAGCTGGATTGGAAAAAATATTGACTTTGTATCTGAACTGCAGAGTAATTCTGAAATGTAACCTTGACATTGAACAAGGCTTAACCAATGGAGCAATTGGTACAGTTGTTGGCTTCTAAATATATCCGCATGGCAACAACATTCAGTTTGTCAATATCCACTTTGACAAACTTGCAGAAGTTAAATCAATGGGCTTGGACGATAGGAGGTTTCCTTCTTTTCAAAGACATGCACTTATGCAGAGAGCAATTGTCTCTGTCTCTTGCATATGCTGTCACTATTCACAAATCACAAGGTACAGTCCTAGATCAAGTATTGATTGAAATTGGCAGCACAGTCTTTAAAGAATGTATGAGTTACGTAACACTTTCACGTCTCTGTGCACTCAGTGGTTTATTCCTTGTTAACTTTGATACAAAGTCAATGCTGACATTCTTTGCATCCTAGAATACAACAGACTATGGGCATTATGCACCCCCTTCTAGATATGTACCCTGTACCTCAAATAAATAAACCTTGTAAAAGATAAATAATAAAAACAGAAGCTATAGCAGATTTCACAACAATAGCACTAAAAAAACAACAAGCAACTCCTGCATCAAAGAATACCACTACAAATCTGTCTAGTACAAAATCATCTACACATCCATCACAAAAGAAACACAGAATCCTCTCTTCTCCAAAAACATCTGCAGGCCCATCAAACAATCCACAAACAGTACTCTCTGGTTGATTTAAATTCAGGAACTCAACTGGAGTAAATTGTTCTTCTAATGTGACAATGAATCTTCTCTTTCAATTGCCACCAATTGTTCACAACATTTACTTAAACGGCTTGGACAAGTTGGGTTTGCGAATGCTTGTCCTTCAGAAAAATGCCACAAATAATCCTGACAACTATGTACAGGGCTTCATTACGAGGTTATAATAGCACCATGGCTAGCCCCTTTTGGCATACCGGGTCAAGGTTCCCTGAATGGGGACCATTCCAACCTTGGAGGACCCGGTATTTCCCCATTCAGGGAACCCATCCCCATTCCCATTCGAACCCCCATAGGGGTACAGGGCACCCAGATGTCATACTCATTCATTATGGAGGCAATGCTTTGGGGAATGAGGGGTGTCCCTTACTTTAATGATGAAATAAGACATGAAAAAACAAATTGAATTATTTCCTCACACCATCTTCATCTTTTACAATCTTACTCAGAGGCATAAATGGAGATTTACCACCAGATGTAGTGGTAAAATTGAGAAATCTTAGAAGAATGTTAATAAAGCAGTTTCAGCATTCATGACAGAGCACATGACAGATTGTTGGTCCAAATGATGACTTTGTCAGTACTTGTGCTCCCATGTGCAGACATGTTGGAATGTTTTAGTAAGGAGCAATATATAAAACAATGAAAATGACAACATGAAAAAGACAATGCTGCCAAAAACGAAAAAGTTAAAAAATAAAGCAGTTTGATAGGCTTTGTTTTTTAATGACTGGTTCTCCAAGTTTATTTATCCTAGCCTATTTTCTTTTGTTCTCCATGTTTACTTATCCCACCCTATCTTGTTCTCCAAGTTTTTTTAACCTTCTCATAATTTGTTCTGCATGCTACCAGTATAATGTTCTTTGTTTGTTTTCACCCAGTTTATATATAACAGTATGCTTTTTGAAGTGGTGTTTTCTTATAGTTGTTTATATTGTTGTATGTTTTTTTTAATCCAAGTTGGATTTTCTTTCCCAATGACCCAATGATTAGTATGTTGAAAGAGAACAACAGTGTCCTATACTCTTTGTTTTTGCAGTTACACAATTTGAATGACACAAAGGCTAGTAAGACACGCAAGGAAAGACAGCAGAAGACAACACAAATAATCTTACTAGGGCTTGTGTCATTAAGATCGCTCAAGAACAAAAACAAACAGTGCAAAGGGAAATACAGGGAGGAAGTGTGAGGGAGAGGGAAAAGTATAACAGAAGACACATGTTCTAAGTAAGTGCAGCCAGGGCAGCACAACACCTGTAGTGCACAGAGAACAGTTGACTTTAGAATTATAGTTACAGCCCATAAATGGGTGGTAGATCCAGAAACAGTGCAAGGGTGACTGATCAATAAAAAGTCTGGTACCCAGTAAGAGTCTGAGACAACCAACCAGATATTACATGAGAATACTAAGTCAGTTAGATCAACATGGGAAAGACAAAGACAAAGCACAAGAGCAAATGAATGTTTTGATCTGCTTCCAAAATTTCAAGTGGTCTGGCTCAAGTTTGGGAGAGGCACAGAAGACATATCAGAAACACGCTGTAGCAGAGAAGAAAGATACACATTAATTACATGGTTGGTTAGTTGCTATTCAAACTTTTACATTCATGACATATACTGCAGGTTTACTGGCACTTTTCACTATTCTATAATTAACACTGGCATCAAACTGTGTCTCCTTGGTAACTTAAACATGCAGTCACAAGGGAAGGACTGAGGTGTTCATGAATTAGAGTGGGCTTGAAGTGGAGTGATGACGTTGCAATGCCTGTAACAGTGATTGTGATGGAGCAAGTCTAATTAAGAGAGGTTGAATCAACACATGACCTACAATTACCAAATATATCTCCAAGGTCATCCTAAATGATATGATATCATATTTAATTCATAATGCACCTGTAAACAAGTGTTTCTAAAGACAGCAGGACAAGGAAGGAAAGACAGACTCAAGACAACACAAGCGTTCTTAATAGGCCTTGTGCCATTCAGATTGTTCAAGCGCAAAACAAACCATGCAAGGGGAAAGGCAGGGAGGAAGTGCAAGGGAGAGTGAAGAGGAAAACAGAACACAAATATTCTAAGTAAATGTAGTCAGGGCATCGTGACTCTTGGTAGTGAACAGAGAACAAGTGACTTTAGAAATACAGTTACAGCCCATAAATGGGTGTTAAGCCCAGACACAGTGGAAGGGTGACTGATCAATAAAAAGCCTGGTACCCAGTGAGACTCTGAGAATAGCTAGACAACCAGTTGCTATACAAGAAAGGCAAGTCTGTTAGCTCAACAGGGGAAGAACAAACACAAAGTACACGAGAAGAGGAATGTTTTGAGCTGCTTTCAGAATTTCAAGTGGTCCGACTCAAGTTTGAGAGGAGCACAGGGACAATAGCAGTGACATGCTGTAGCAGAGAAGATACACATGACTTACGTGGTTGGTTAGTTGCTGTGCAGACTTTTAAATTCATGGCATATAGAACAGTCTTACTGGCCATTTCACAGTTCTATGATCCAGCATCAAACTGTGTGTCCTTGGTAACTTAAGCATGCAGAGTGACAAGGGAATGACTGAGGTGTTCATGAATTGGAGCGGGCTTGAGGTGGAGTACTGAAGTGGCAATGTCCATAAGAGTGGGTGTTCCAGTAAACCTAATGTATATGTCATGAATTTAAATGTTTGCTCAGCAACTAGCCAACCATGTAAGTCATGTGTATCTTTCTTCTCTGTTACATCATGTGTCTGCTATGGCATCTGTGCCCCTTTCAAACTTGAGCCAGAACACTTGCAATTTTGGAAGCAGATAAAAACATACATTTTCTCTTGTGCTTTGCCTTTCTCCTTCCCCTGTTGACCTAACTGAAATATGTTTCTGCTGTAGCAACTGGTCATTTGGCTATTCTCAGACTTTAACAGGGTACCAGGCATTACATTGATCTGTAACCCTGGCACTGCATCTGGGCATACCACCCATTTATGGGCTGTAAATGTAATTCTAAAGTCCTTTGTTCTCCGTGCACTTCCAGGAGTCACACTGCCTTGGTTGCATTACGTAAAGCATTTTTGTTCTGTTTTCCTCTTCCCTCTCTCTTCCTTCCTGCATTTTCCCTTTGCACTCTTCGTTTTTTGTGCTTTACCAGGCGTCCTTAGCGAGTCCCGCGGGTGGACCTTGTAATGAGGCGGTAGGGGGTTAACCGGGCCGGCTGCTCTACCGGCCCGGTTAACCCCTAACGCCAGGGTTGTAATGACTCCCACTGTGTTGGATTTTATAATCAAACATGTATTCTGCCAAGAAGTGTTCTAAACTATATGGTAGCGTCTGTAATTCCTGTTGTGCTTCAAAAATTGAACATGTTTGAAGTGATTGTATTGCAAACTGTTCATCCTTTCCAAGTTATTGTTAGACTGCAAACAAAGATGTGAAATCCGTCTAAGAAATCACTAGTGCAAGGTGTGAAAGGGAAAGTTGTGTATTTACCCCTGAATTTCGAAGAAAATGTTCATAGTATAGGAGTTAAGTGTGGCAATGCAGATTCTTTGTTTGTTTTATAAATGGTGTTGCCACTAAAGATGAGAGCGTTTGGCAACAGCTTATCGATATTGGAAAAGTGAAAAACGCATTGTCCTTTCTATTGGAGCACAATGAATTATACAAAGGCAGTCTGTTTGTACCAGACTTGTCTATGCTTGATGTTTACTCAACAAAGAAAAGCAATGAAGGTCTGTTTAACCATCTATCTGTTGCAGAAGAGAATAGTTTGTATGAACATTACACTATTCCTCCTCAACACTCACGTGAAGGTATGGGTGACAGTTTAGAATTTATAAAATTAAAGCAATGAAAGGTGCACCAATTAGTATCTGAGAAAAGACATTAGAAGCCTGTTGTTTCCCTATGTTTTTTCCAACTGGTAGTGGAGGGAGGATGGATGATCAGAAGGTAAGCATCTCTTCTTCAGGATCTCATTGTACAAGAATCTATTCATAAGATTTACGATTCCGCACCAATGTTGAATATATTGTTTACTTACTGTATGAAAGGGAATTTTCAACTTTATGTTATGCTGTTGCTCATACACTTCAGACTGGAACTAGATTTAAAAATCTTTCTGCAGGTGAGATGCTGCAATGGGTGAGACGAAAAAAATGAAGGTTTAGAGGGCACACTTAAAAATATTCTTGCTACAATGAGATGAACTAAAGAATATTGGTATAGAAGACACTCTGAAGTTAGATATCTGATCAGAAGCTTATGATCTCTAACCTGGCATGTGACTTTAAGTTATGATGAGTATGGTTGGGATAATCTTGAAGAGTGGATTCGTGGAAGTAATGCAGAGAAAGCCAACATAGAACACGTGACACCAGGATAATTGTGTCTTATGGATCCTGTAAGAGTTTCACAGTGTTTTCATCACAGATTTTTAGTCATGGTACATTTTACATGTAATCAATAAAATGGTTCACTAGTCCTTGTGGAACATTTCTTTTGGAGGAAAGAGTATCAGGCATGTGGAGCTCTACGTATACATATACTGTTGTGGATTAAAGATGCTCCTCAGTTTGTTAAGGAAAGTGGTGTTCATGGGCTTTCCGGTTATCATCTTCAATGTCATCCGAGTGGACTCACACCAGATGGTAAAAATTAAAACAATAAACTAAAGAAAAAATAAACAAGCCAAGCAAATCACAAGACAAAGGACAATTGGAGTTGAGGAAAATTGGGTGAAAAGGAGGAAGAGTTGAAAGAGCACAGTGCCCAAAATAATTGCAGTTACTCAGAAACCATTTCACTGGCAAGTACAAAAAGCAATCATTAAGGTAACATGATTTTTTGTGGGTGTGGTGATTTTTCGCGGCTACAGACTGCCACACAATCTGACTGGACAGAATTGTATGCGCGGGTCTCATCATACAAAGTGGGCATAGCCGCGTTGTTAGAGCTGAACGTGTGTTTGGTTGGTTCGCTGACATGTATGAAGCCCACATGAAGACGCAGAATCTCAGCTTGTGTTGTGATTGGCTGATGCACTGCATGTGGGTTGCGTCAAATGGCACGAGCATACTCGCGTTGATATATATTGGCGTCTGATTGGATAGTTTGTTGATGTATATAGGAGTGACATGTAAGCGCGGAACTGCAGCGTGCAGTTTGATTGGCTGATATATTATGCGCAAATATGCATAGCTGCATTGAAGGATGTCGAAGTTCTATTGGCTCATTTCGTACATGCTGGTTCACCTCCTTTCCCTAGTCTTTACTGTATGCAGCCACGTATACATAATTGGAAGACGCGGCAACTCATTTATTTTTATTAAAATATATATATCTGCATCTATTTGGGCAGTTGTGTTGTAAATATGTATTTTTAAATATAGTTACAGTTAGTCTAACATTTTAATACTATGCATGAGCAGTACACATACATGTAAATAATGATGACATCATCATCACTGCTCCTATTCTCCTGGTCACACATGTGCTTACCGCTCCTATTCTTGTGGTCAGACATGTTGGTATGTACAACTAGGGAGGAAAACATAAAAAAAAAAACAAATGACAACACGAAAAAGCTAATACTGCAAAAAATGAAAACAATAAACTAAAGAAAAAAACAACAAGCCAAACAAATCACAAGACAAAGGAAAATTGGAGTTTAGGTAAATTGGGTGAAAAGTAGGAAGTGTTGAAAGAGTACAGTGCCAAAATAATTGCAGTTACTCAGAAACCATTTCACTGGCAAGTACAAAAAGCAATCATTAAGGTAACGTGATTTTTTGTGGGTGTGGTGATTATTCGGGCTACAGACTGCCACGCGATCTGACTGGACAGAATTGTATGCACAGGTCTCATCATACGAAGTGGGCATAGCCACATTGATAGAGCTGAACGTGTGTTTGGTTGGTTTGCTGACGTGTATTAAGCCCGCATGCAGATGCAGTCTCAGCTTTTGTTGTGATTGGCTGATGCATTACACGTGGGTTGATTCGAACGGCACAAGCGTACTCGTGTTGATATGTATTGGCATCTGATTGGATAGTTTGTTGACACATATAGGAGTGACATGTAAGCACGGGACCGGAGCGTGCAGTTTGATTAGCTGATATATTATGTGCAAAGATGCATAGCTGCGATGAAGGATGTCGACGTTCTATTGACTAATTTTGAACACGCAGGTTTACCTCCTTTCCCCAGTCTTTACTGTACGCAGCCACGTATACATACTTGGAAGACGTGACTACTCATTTATTTTTATTTAAATATATATATCTGCATTTATTCCGGCGGTTGTGCTGTAAATATGTATTTTTAAATAAAGTATGAGCAGTACACATACATGTAAATACTTTATGAAAGTCTTTGTCAAATTGCCTTTTGTTTTTCTTTGTAGACATAATACAGTGTATTGCTTAGTGTAATTGTTTGAATTTTTAATATTTAGTATAATATACTACCGTTGCACAGACGTTGAGGTAAGCAATACATTGTAACAAAACCTTTGAAATTCAAGGAAAAAACTTTAGTTAAGGTGAAAACTTGATGCAACAAAACACTGGAATTCTAGCTAAAGCCACCTTAAATTCATGCCCCCTGTTGAGCAGACTATGAGCACAGTGATGTCATTTGTGATGTCATCTTTTATGTCATGGGTGTTAGTCTTTGCAGTGCACAGGGGTAGCGTGAGCTATGGTTGCTTAGCTGACCATAAATTGGGAATTTCTGGGGGTTTTCGGTTTTACCTGTAACCAAAACCTCCCGGTAACAAAGTTTGTCCATTGAATTGCATAGGTTTTTACTAGTGCAATTTAACCATAACGCCCTTTAACAATGTTTTTTGTCAGTGAATTTCGTTGGTTTTTAGCAGGATACCCTTAATTTGTAAACAAGAACTGTGCAACATAGAGCAACTGCTGGCTCCATGTTAATGCGGACAGCAGTCACAAACTATGCGTCTGTTTGCAGAGATCGTGTGGCATCCAACCTGCTGAGGGAGGCAGGTGCTCTCTTACATAGTGGTACCAATCACCAAAACCAAAGAACATACACAAACAGCACCATGTGCAAGAATTGCAAGGGAAAGTAGAGTAGGTTTGCAAATTGTGCGCTTATGAAGCAAACAGGACAAAGTCATAGGGATTGCACCTTAACAGAATGCATCAACAACAGAAGTGAGATCTGCCTTCACCAATCTTACCACACTGCTACTGTAAAGGGGAACAAAAAATGAATGGTCATAGTAACGACTGGAGAGTGCTAAGACCTGAACATCACTACAATTTAGTATGGACCCTAAACATTGTCTATTAAATGCACAGGTGCTACAGTATGCAATACTACAGAAGCATAACATGTGTTTTTGTAACGCAGCAATGGCAAGCACCTTAGAGTGGCAGGATTTAAATTTCCCTCATGATGCAATGACTTTCTATAGCAACCCCATTGATACGCACAGTGCTGTGAACAGTAAATCATGTAATATATGTTGCTTCATGTACACCCACATTCTCTTTTTGGTAAGAGAACATATTGGAAAGGAAAGCAAGGCAGTACAAGCGGCAACCATTCCACAGCAGCATACAGGCATAGAAAAGGAAGGAAACTCTGTACATAGGGACATGGACTGCATGGAAGTCAAAGTGGAGAAATTGGTGAACAATTGTGCCACTTTAAAGGTGGTGTACAAGGATATATTTTGGACAAAATGAAACAGTACTGGCACACATGCATGTGTACTCCTTCCCCATATCATAGCCCTCCATTTCCTCAAAAACCATTTCATGGGGGACGTTACAGTAATACATCAATCTCTTCCTCCTCTCACAACCAAGTTGTGCAAATCCACATTTCCCCACAATAAGTATTGACTTCTGCTACCCCTTCCCTTTCCAAATGGGGTGTATGCATGTGTACAAGTAAACGGTAATGAGAATGTTGCTGAGTGTTTGTGTGGTATTTATTTTTACCTGAAATGGTGTTCTGACTCAACAGCACACAGTCCTCGTTGCAATGACTGCAAGTAAGAAAAAGGTAGGTGTCCTACGGACACCACAGCTGTCCGGCCTATCCACAATGACAATGGAGGTATCCGTATGCCGTCAGCAGGCTCTGCATGTCTGCATGTTGTCCACCACCTATCAATGCATGTGGGAGCACACGTTTGTGCGTAGTGAAAGTACACACATGTGTATCAGTTCCTCTGTGTCCTGGTAACATCGCCACCGTGCAGTATTTGAGAAGGAACCTTAATTAGGTTGGGTCGTCCACCCATGCCCTACAGGTAGCTATACCCATAAACATCCCATGTGCTGTACCCTATAAATAGCCAGCGTCACCCAGAATGGTCAGCGTACGTGTGGCACACTTTAAGTCAGTAGAGAAGATGCAAATGTGTGCATTGGACTTTCCATCCATGTGCACACAATGCATTTCACCCAAAACACATCCAGCGGACAGCTGTCCCAAAGGAGAACACTGGCAACATCACCATGCAACAGCACTCATGCGCATGGGCCGTTAGTTCGAGGACAGGAGCCGGATGCTCGAACACCGGCAAAGTGAAGGGTTGAGCAATTTACAGAGTATTTTTCAGAATGTACACACTTACAAACAAACCACAATGTGCCGTTGCACATGCATGTATGTTTTGGAACAATGTAGGCCTGATTTCTGGGTGGAAGTTGTCCACTGCAACCCTACAAAAGGGCAAACCGCAGATAGGCCGTGCAATCTGTTTGCAGCTTTTCAGAACAGAGTAGCAGGCCACATAAGTTTGCCCTGTAAGTAATGGTGCACCAAATCTGTTGTGCTACAGTGCATCTGCAACAAATTGCAACCATGTCAGTCTGGCTGAGTACGCACAATAATGGAGAAAATTATGAACGGGCCTTGCTGTGACCCACAACCGCAGCTGCGATTGTCCCCATTGTCACAATCTCATTGGTAGCAAAGGGGAGTATGCGCACATGCATCTCCCCAAGGACGGCGAGGTCCGTGTCCAAATGAAGCAGAAACATTCCTTCTTCCCTTTCCAGTGTCTTGTTGCAGCATGCCGCCATTGCGTACTGTTAAAAAGTTCCACCAATGACATTGAAAAGCTCTTCATGTAACAATATCAGTTCTGTACAACCGTCCTCTGCGTACACACCACACCCAGGAAAGTTGTAGCGCAATCCCTGTGGC
This sequence comes from Ambystoma mexicanum, assembly GCF_040938575.1. Lineage (NCBI taxonomy): Eukaryota > Metazoa > Chordata > Amphibia > Caudata > Ambystomatidae > Ambystoma > Ambystoma mexicanum. The sequence continues at coordinate 501,108,188 of NC_090926.1, forward strand.
TTCACAGTCCCATTTACATGGGCGTCATCCGGAAAATGTGGCTTTCGTGCTGCGTGCAAGCGTGGGGGAACAACTTGCAAACAGGGTAGGGGGATTTCGTTGTAAGGGGCGGCTCTGAAAAGAGTTTTCATTTTTTTGTTAGGTGCTACTAGAGAAACACCTTTTTCACTTTTTATTTGCTTTTTTGTGTTTTCTTGTGCAGACATTGTTACAGTAAACTCTTCACCGCATCTTGTAGACGGGTAAACAAACAGCATTACCAATAAGCGATAAAGAAATGGCATTTGCTTGGAAACATTCTGCATTTCCACAACTAATGAGGTCATTGTTTTAGAAGAACATCACAGCAGCGGACAACAAAGTATACATGCTTCTGTTCATCAGACACATTCCTGCCTCTGGCTCAGAACAACTTCCAGGAGCAATGGCTTATCCTCTTTGTGGTGTTATGAATGAGAAAAGCACTGTGGCAAAAAGCCTCTTCACTCGTTTTAGCAACCTCTTTAGTTGGCGGAACAAGCCTAAACAAGACATATAATGCATATGAATGCGGCCGTAGTGGATGACGATAACATCGGCTCTAGCAAAAGTTTCCAGGTCTTTGCAAAGTGCATCCATGTCAGCGAAACTTCATTCGTAGACACTGTTCCACAATGCAACCACTCCTTCCAATCCGAAATTGTCAGCAAAGTTTCTTTCCAGGGCATACTTGTGGAGATCTAGTAGAAGGGCATCACTTATAGGCAACACAATGCGTTTCGCCATGTCAGCCAATCTCACTACACAGAGTATAATATACAGCAGTTTGACCACCCCTTCCTGTAAACACACCCACAGCACCTGATTGGATAATCCCAAAAGTCCCATTTCACTTGGCCAGTAAGATAAGAAGCACAGATTGTGACACGTGTGGTGCCCAAAGTACCGCAAGGGCCGCACCCCAGTAAAGCAGGAGCAGTCCTTCTTCCCTTTCCACTACCTTTTGTCCAGCACAACCTCATTAGGTACGAGTAAATGGGCACACACAATTCCACCAATGCCATCCATAGGTACCGTTACAAATTCAGCCTGCTAGTGTGCTGTCAGTGGAAAGCATGTCCAGTAGAAAGTTCAGCAAATGATTGCAAGATTTGTGCATCCACATTCATCCACTTGTGCCCCCATCACCACAAAAAGAAGGTACGGAAGGAAGCCTTTTCTGCACTATGTGTATGACTGAGTTATAAGTGCCTCTGTGCACAATATCTGCCACTGAGCATCCATAACATTCTTTAAAAGCATACTGTTTTTTTTTTCCCATCCTCTACCATTAAGTGGCACTTCAGTGATATGTGCTTGAAACGTTCTCACTTAGCCATATCATAGAGTGTAATATTGAAACAGGAACTCTCTGCTTTCCTTCTGACAATGCTATGAAATGTTTTGCCCACTAACCCACCTCCCACGTAAATCATAAAAAAAAGCCACCCATAACAGCATTGAATTTATGGTATCAAGCAAACGCAACTTTCCAAAAGATCACTGGCTGCACAGTTGTACTTCTGGCTATGCTGCACCATGGCAACAAGCTCTTTTTAAATCTGCCCCCTTCTACTCTCCGCCCTCTGGAACTCCTCCAGAAGAGGAGTGCTTGACTCAGGATGGTATCTCTCCTGCACTGAAATGTCACCAATAGCTCCCAGTGGTTGCGAGGAATAAAGTAAGAAATCTCTGCATTATGCGGAAGGCCCTCTGGCCCCTGGGAAGTCAATACTTTCAACTGTAACTCCCTATATATTTACTTGTGCGAGCTCTTCCCTCATCTGACTCAAACTCCCTCAGGGTCAGGCGCTTCTGCAAAATACCAGTTGGTGGTAGTTGTGCTTTTTTGCCTGCGGCCTCCCTCTGCAACAGCCTCCCTGGCTTCCCGACACTTGAGTGAAACCATCGCTGGTTCCGGAAGCACCTCAAAGCCTTTCTATTAGCGTATTGTAAATGTAAAACAAGGTAGGGGTTTGGGTCTGTGGTACTGTCTCAGAAAACAACGTTTTTTTTTCTTTATTTGTTGTCCTATTTTTGTTATGTACGTGCTTGCATACAATTTTATTTTTTTTAATCTCTTTTGATGCCTTTCTGTTTGCTTCTCTTCCTCACATTTGTATGGGCTGAACGTCAACGCTTCTCTTACAGTTCTACAGGATTGTCTGCAACGCCACATGCGGAGTGGCAAACAAAACAGCATTTCCAATGGAGGTTAAAAACATGCCATTTCCTTGGAACCTCTGCAAATCCTGCTCGTTAATGCTGTCATAGTCGGTGCAGAACCCAGCACTGCACGTAAAGTCATGCATGCTTCTGTGTATGAAACACCTCCCGACCTCTGGCTGTTGGCAAATTGCACTGGCATGGTCCCATGCACCTCTTGGTGGTATGGAGGAGAAAATCACCTTGGCAGTGGGAAAAATCTGCATCACTGCTGTCATCAACTTCTTGAGGTGATAGAGCAAACGTGAGCATGACATATACCCCAAATGTGGCAATCCATAAAGCACGACCACAACATCCACACTGCTGACAGAGGCCACACATGTACAAAGGAGAACCATGACACTGAAACCCCACTCATACACTGTGCCTCAAAAAGCCTCCACTCCTTCCAACTGAAAGTTAGCATTAAAGCCTCATTCCACGGCATACCTGTGCAGATCTTGCACAAATGTATCACCCATGATAGGTACACTGCATCTGTTCATCTCTGTCAACCTCACTGCAACGATGTTTGGGGAAATATATCACTATCCCTACCTGTGACCCACACCCTGGACAACTGATTGGATAATCCACACAGTTCCATTTGCAAAGGCACCATGCTCAAAAGGGCAAATTGTAGCATGTGCGCCTTCCCAGCTACTGCGAGGACCAGACCCCAGTAAAGCACAGGCACTCCTTATTCCATTTCCACTATTGTATATGGAAAAATCCCGCATTAGGTAGTATGCCATACTCACACACGCATGTAGCATTCACATCCAAGACCTCTGCATCAAATACTATCATTTCAGCACTGCACTGCAGATGTACCTTTACACACTCACAGTACAGGTCTTCTGTCATGTGAAAGCACCTCCAGCTTTCCAAACTGATGCATGCTTTCAGCGTCCACATTCATCCACAGCGGCACCCAGCACCACGAACTGCAAGAAGCCATAGTTTTTTTCCTCCCAGAACTCTACCAACTCCAATGATAAAATACTTCAAAGTGCAGTACAGTAGTTATTAATCTGCATAATGCAGACTACTCAAGCGCATACACTACACAGGTGAACCCTATGCACTAGTACACACACACTTTCTCACCACAGCACTCAGTAGACACACTGTAGTACTGGTCACTCCATAAGCTCCTGCCATGCACTGGCAAATGTACCATGTGTGAACAATGAGCACACCCATGCAATCAACAATGCATGCACAACTCACAAACCACACACGAAACGTAACAATCTGAGGAGTAGTTGAAAGCAACTCACATAGCTGTTTGTGTAGGGCTTCCAGCCATGCATCCAAGACGCTAGGCCCTCATCACACACAGCACTCCCTAGTGCACCCCACGTTGTACTCCTCATCTCATGTGTAATGCATTCCCCTCTGCAATTGCGCCTGCCACCTTTCACCCTGGCCACATCTTTGCATGCATGGTTCCATGACGTTTGGTTGCCTGTGCTGAACCGTATGTGCGTGTCTCTGCACATTGTCCATATTGCAACTTTCTGATGCCGCTGACTTCCTTTCATGGGGCAATGTGGTCAAACACTTTCTCAAGCAAGGTTCTTATAAGGGCCTAGCCATTGCAAACACAAATTGTGACATGTGTCTCCCTATTGTGCTACAGGGGCAAAGGTGAACACCATATGCTAATGTGCGCATAGCAGCTGACTTCTGCTATTCTACCAAGTGTAGAATGTCCACCGCAACCATTGTGTGCTACTCACCAACTTCAAATGCATGCAGTGACAACTGCATTGCTTGATTATGTTGTGGTGGCTGTGATGAAGGCCTAGGCTGTTGGGTGCATGGCCTTTGGCCATGAACCCAACAGCCTAGGCCTTGGGCTCACTGTCCTCTGATACAACATGCCGCCATCATGGAACACTTTTGACACACATAACATCATCGCACACTTGTGTTGCAATCAACATTTTGAACACGCGGTGAACAGGGAAATGGGAGGCCCACCCATGCACAAAATGGCTTAGAGCCTTGCCACACACACCACAACACTATCCTCCAATACACCATGGCAGCATTTCCCAAAACCTTTAACGCACAGCACGCTTCTCTCGAGCCAATCACTGGCCATGTCCATTATGCGCCGACAGCATGGCGTACCGCAGGCCAATGAGACTTCGGTCCGTGGAGCGAACAGGGAAATGGGTCAGCGGAGTGAACCCAGATATCACTATTTTTTTTGGACATACTTTTCAGTTCTTTTCATCAAAAGTACTGGTCTGATTTCCACCAAACACACAAAAGCACGCTTTCTGACCCAAGCCCCCGCTCCAGCTGCAAATTTGGTGAAAATCAGTCCAGCCGTTCGGCCTGTAACCGTGCACAAAGTTTTTCCCCATTCAGTCTATGGAAATAAATAAATGTGGGATCCCCCTATAACTTTGCCCCCCAAGTCTGGTGAGGTTTCGTCAAGGGGGGGAAAATTTGTAAGGGGGGTCTCCAAAATTGTTTTTTTTCATAGACATAATGGGAAAAAAACTTTGCTTGTGCCTATGGCCCACACCTCTGGACGGATTATGACCAATTGGCAGGAGCAGCAAACTGGTCCAGAAAGCATGCTTTTGTTAATTTGGTGTAAATTCATCCAGTAGTTGTTTTTAAAGCACCAAAATGTAAGTCATTAAAATGTGTGATATCTGTGTCCTGTCCATGGACCCATTTCCCTCTTCGGTCCTCGGACAGGACTCTGATTGGCTAATAGGGTGACGTGGTGTCCGTGGACATAGGACACACTCACTGATTGGATGGTGAAAAGCGTGTAGTGCATCAGATGTTTGGAAACGCCCAACAGTTTGGATTCAAGGACAGCAGCCGGTGTCTGCGGACATCGTGATAAAACCTATAAAAAAAACAACATTGCACTTGTCAAACTTATCGAATAATCTCTGGGGAGGTGAGGGGTGATGAGGATGGGTTGGGATATGGCTGCAAGAAGCAGAAAAACTGGTGTTTTTTTTCGCGAATGTCCTCAAGTAGTCCTGTGAAGTTAAAAGACACCTCTGCATTACAAGGTTGGTGAAAAGCAGTTCTTGGATGGCTTATAATTTTGGCGCCACTTAATTAAAATGCATGATATTTTGCACTTATATTCTTGAACTGATTCTGAATGAGTCTGCAAAGTTTGGTGGGATTCTGTAAAGAGAGCGGCGAAATTAGAGGGGGGTGCCAAAATAATATAAAGGCTTATAAATGAGGTGCCATTTGACGAATCTACACTTAAGTTGGGGAACTGATAATAGATCTAGGTATAAATGCTTTTGCGAATCTTGGTGGAATTTTGTAAAGAGGGGGCAAAATTAGAGGGGGGTCCCAAATTATTTTAAAGGCTTAAAAATGTGGTGCCATTTGACAAATCTACACAAAGGTTTGTATATAGATTATGGGGGTAATTCATGGATTCTTTGTGTAAAAAAAAAACGTGTTTTGTGCGCCATTCTGCCCGCAAATGCCCATTTGTTAAACAGGGATTTGTGGGCAGAATGGCGCACAAATCCCCTTTTTTTCGGCGCAAAGAATCCATGAATCAGGGCATATACATCTAGATTTTTTTTTTCAAAGTTTGGTGGGGTTCTGTCAGGAGGGGGCACATTTAGAAGGGGTCCAAAATTATTTTAAAGGCTTATACATAGGGTGCCATTTGATGAATCTACACAAAGGTGTGCAAAAACATTATAGATCTAGATATACATGTTTTTGCAATGTTTGGTGGGATTTTGTCAATAGGTGGCAAAATTAGAGAGGGGTCCCAAAATATTGTAAAATAAATGTGGTGCAATTTGATGAATCTACACAAAAGTGTGCAAAAAGATTTTAGATCTAGATATAAATATTTTCATAAAGTCTGAATGGATTTTGTCAAGTGGGGTTAAGATATATGACTTTTGTATGTGCATATTTTTGACACTTTTGAAGAAAAAAAACATGGGTGGATTTCCAGCAAACTTGTGGAAGGAGCATTGGCAAGGACCTGAAAGCATGGTTTTGCATATGTGCCCGTGTTTTATTTTTTAACAAGCGTCATAATGTAGGTACAAAAAATAGTGATATACCTTTTTGGTGACTGAGGTATAGCTGGTAGCCATGGGCAGTGACCAGACTGTCTGGGTCATGGAATAAGGTCATGATCTGGACAATCTGGCTACTGGCCATGACCACGAGGGACAACACATGGGGTTAAAGTTGCCATGTCCACCTGGAACCGGCTTTCTTCAAAATTGGGATAGGTTTGAAAGGGAAGAAAAGGTGCTCATAGTAATATGGTCATAGGGTTCTCTTTTCGCTTTCAGCAGGCTGCCATGGAAAGCGAAGCAGGGGCCCTGTATGGAACCCCACCTTCCCTTTCCATGGTGGCCATCTTGGAAAAGGATTTTCCTTCCTACACCGGGACGCCGGGTTTAGGAAGAAAAATCCTTTTTTAGCACCCCGGGTTCCCGCTTTGGGAACTTAGGTTGCTAATGGCCTTCATCCCTCATTACAGGGGTTTGAATAGGGGGATAATGGTCTGGAGACCTCGTTATCCACGCTCGCTTCGCTTGGGCTGATAACTTGGGCTGTTGGGGCCGTATCCACCGTTCCAGTCCATGGAATGGGGGATGAACGCCACAATATTCCCTTTAGCATAACACAAAATGCAAATGGAAATGTTGGAAAATCTGATCGGGTCTATGTACTTTACTGAGAAATGTAAAGAAGACGGAGTCTATAATTTTGTTTTTACTTCTATTTGTTTAACTGTGAATGGATTTTCCTAAAGGAACATTTCTTTTGTTTTTTTTGGATGTATTTTTTTTAAAAGAAATTTTGCCAGGAGAGCTCAGAACGAAGTGGGGAGGGAAATGAGAGAAGAGGCACCAAACACTAAATGGAGGGACAGGTTGACAGGGATAGTGTTGCGTTTATGTTATTTCTAAGGTAGCAGGCAGTGTTTCTCGTGCTCCTTGATTACAGCTTCAAAAGCACTTTCAAAGTGCTTTCCTCTGCAGAATGTTTTGTTGTAGTATGTACAGAGGACTGTTGTCTTCGAAAAAAATGATCAAGAGCCTCTTTTGTTTCTTGCAAGGTAGCTGGTGGGATTTTGTGTCCCACAGAAGTAGGCTGTCTGGTTACAGTATTGGTTGAGGAAGATGAGGTGGAGGAAGATAGCCTCCTACTTGCTAAGAAAGGTACAACCTTTCTGAGAGCATTGCGGTCATTGGATTTGGTGTGGCAGCACATGGAGGTGGTCCCATAGGATTACTGTCCGGGAGTCTGCGACTGAATACAAAGTTGCCCTCAGTGCAGTTTACTTTGGTAGCTTTAGCCTTTGGTACATTCCCAACAGTGGTAAATAACTGCCACACCCATGATTCTCTCTGCGTGCTAGAGGTAGGCACTTCCTCTACTGCATCTTCTTGGTCCTCTTCATTGTCTAGGAATTACTGCACATTTTTTGTTTTGAAGGTCCTCCAGCTGGTGGTGGTGGTGCCTCTTGGGGAGAGGGATGGCATTAGCTGATGCCATTTTTAAGAAAAATAGCAGTTTTGCAAAAAGAATTCCAAGTATGTACTGTGTACTAGATTGTTAATGGATAATGAGTAGGAATAGGTGTAGGAGCTGTCAAGGGAATTTTGAAGTTGAAAGTTCATAGATCAGTAGAAAATCAAGTTCCGAACTGTCAGCAAAGCATGGATCTTATCGCAAAGTGCAGGATGGTTCTCAGACACGTAATCATGCCGTGCCCCAGCCTGTGGTCATCTGGCACTGTCAGGAAGGTCCACAATGAAGTCAGATGTTCGTAGATGTCTACGGATGCAAAATCAGTTGAAATAGTTGCAAAAAGTGTATAGACAAGTTAAAGATGATATTAGAAGGTGGTAATGTTTTAAGGTGACACTTTGTAAATTGGAAACAAATATTGCTATATTGGGTAAGTATGATATTAATAAACTGTAGGAAAATAGCATGCACTGGTAAACACCCATGAAATTCACTGAATAAACTTTTTAAATGGACATTATGGTTAAATTGCACTAATAAAAACCTATCAAATTCAAGTAGTTCATGAGAGGTCTCCCGATCACTCGTGACATCTTGTTACCAACAATGTAAGCACAACCCCTAGTAGGGACTTTTCATCAAAATTAATTTCACATGTGATGTCATTAGTGATGTCATCAATGGCATTTGTGATGTTATCTTTGATGCCATGGTTGTTAGTCTTAGCAGTGCACGGTGGTGCTTAGCTTACCATAACTGGCAAATGTCTGTTTTTTTTTGTTTCCTTGCAAACATAATGTCCCTTTAACCACGTTTTTTCATTGAATATCTTTGGTTTTAATTAGTGCAACAATGTCCCTCTAACACATTTTTTTCATTAAATATATATATATACTAAAGGAAAAAACTTCAGTTGCAGGGACGTTAAGGGGAGAACTTAACACAACAAAACCCATGAAATTCAGCTAAAGCCACCTTCACTTCATGCCATGGATGTACAGCCTATGACCACAATGATGACATCACAGATCAAATCACTGATGACATCACTAATTACATTACAACAGTAACTGGCATTAATCATGGACTACAGTCATGGTCAGTGTGCATGGCAAAATATCCTTTAGCACATGAATGGGTACTAGTCATGGCCTTCAGTTATGGAGAGTGGTCACAATCTTCAACCATGTACACTGAATATTTTAAAACACTAATAAGCTACCAACCAAATATTTTGCCCTTTTCCAGTGGATACAGCTTTCAACCGTGTCCACTGTATTTTATATACACTGGTCAGGTAACACTAACCAACCACTAGCTGTGGCCTTTAGTACTGGCCAGTGACCCCAGCCTTTGTCATGGCCAAGTCCACGGCCTAAAATTGTTATGAAGGTAATCAAACATTTCATGAGCTAGCTTATAATTGATGTTATGTCTAATTCCATTATTGATGTAATCAGTCATATTCAACGCAATTAGTGTTGTCACCAGTAATGGCATCAGTGATGTGATTTGTAATATCATCAGTGTTCTCATACAACATGTAATTAGTGATGTCATTAGTGATGTGATCTGTGATGTCATCATTTTGGTCATAGGCTGTGCAACAGGGGCCGCAAAGTTAGGGTGGCTTTAGATGAATTTCATGGTTTTTGTTGCGTTAAGTTCTCACCTTAACATCCCTTCAACTAAAGTGTTTTCCTTGAATGTGAAAGGTTTTGTTACAATATAGTGCTCTCCTTAATGTCCCTGCAACTAAAGTTGTTTTCTTGAATGTCAAGGTTTATGTTCTTCCATAGATTTTGAGAATGCTTCCAGACCACTAGCGGTCTTCGGCCATGGTCAGTGGGCACAGCCAAACCATTTTAAAATGCTACGAGTCCACTAACCATGGCCTTCTGATCGCATGCTTTGAGAACTCACAATATTTTAGTCAATGCGCAGTGAGACTAAATTATTTGTTATGGACCACACACTTTGGTTAAGCAGCATGCTCCAAGCGGAACACCTCTTTTCAGCACCCTAATTTACCTGCATGCCAATTTGGCGCAGCCATTCGGCTGCAGTGTCCATTTTGGTGCACCCTTTTTGGTGTGAAAGCCACTCCGGCACTGTTATTTTGGTGCATGGAATGTTTGGACATGGCTGACATTGCAGCCACGTCTAAACACCCTCATGCCCAATAAGATCATAGGACTGCACTGCAACAAACCTCACCACCTCCCAGTTGCATTGCTTTTCTTTTAATTTAATTAAATGTGTTAAATAAAAAGAAAAGAAAAACATACAACCTTGATTCCGTTTGTGCCAGAGGGTACAGCATTTAACCACTAGGACATAATGGCTTGCTGCTTCACAGGGCATACATTTCATACATAGCCTATAATTTAATATGTTCAATGATAAAAGGCTAGGTATGAAACTTGTGAGAACCAAACAAATAACATCATTGTAGCATAATAGTTAAGTGCTGCATCTCAAATGTCTGTAGGCCAGGGTTCTCCAATGGCAGTGTTCAGCATAAATGTACAATTTTTTTATTTCATTTTTTCTGTTTTATAATGTTACCAGGAGACGGTGTAGTCCTCTTTTTGAATATATATGCAGTGTAAGGGGGAATGTGTGGTGTGAGGGTGTGCATGTCATCTGAGAGGGCATGCATACAACGTGTGTATGTTTGATATAAGCGCACGTGTGTACATGGTGTGAAGGTGTGTGTGATGGATTTACGTGAAGCGTGCATTTGCTCCATGATGGCAATTGTTAGTGTGTGCGCATGCATGTGCACCCATGTGTGTTTGTAAGCATTGTGGCACGTTGAGTGTGAGTTCTCAGTGTCAGTGTGTGTGTGTGTGTGCGTGTGTGTGTGTTCATGTCTCCATGTAATTCGTAAAGTGCCCATCCACTTCTGTTTTTTTGTTCTTGCATTTTGTGACCTGTAGTTTTGTTTTGTCCATCAATTTTCCTGTACTACAACTCCCAAAATGCAAAGTGAAAAGAAAATCTGAATGATAATTTTCCAAATAACAAAGGACATGCGGCTTATAAAAATATATACAAGACATGCAACTTGGCTAGGCTGTGGGATTAACATATTCCCAGGCACTTTCTGCACCCATAGCAAAAATCAAAAACTGGCATGAAAATATGCACAGTACTGCCTGCGCTCACAGTGAATAAGGGGCCGTTCCCCTCAGACCATGTTGCTCTGAGTGGGCTTGTAATGTTATTTAAATAATTAAGCACCATGACCTGAGGGGGCTGGTCTTTTCCTCGCTTTACAGCTAAACAGTGTCTCTCTTGGTTATTGTATGGATGGGACTCCCGGGTCACTAGTGATTTGTAACCCCTGATGTCACTGTAGCTGTAAAAATATAATTTGTTTTGTATTCTGTATAAAAGATTGCAGGCTTTGAGAACTCCCAATGTTTTTAGTTAATGCCCTGTCGAATTCAATTATTTACCGAGAATCACACACTTTGTTTAAGCAGAGTGGTAAACGCACCTTGTTTTATGGGCGGTCTCTTGGTGACCCCAACTAACCGCATTTAAGCAGCACGTAAAAGGAAAAAAAAATAACCAGCTGCAAAAATAACATATGCCCTGCTTCAAAATGAGGAAGGATCTGGTCCGCTGAGGCCATGATGCTCTTAGTGGTCTTGAAGGTGGGCTTATTTATCAGGCAACATGGCCTGAGGGGGCCCCTTCCTCTCTTTGAAGCTAAGCAAGGTCAGTCCTGGTTACTGTATGGATAGGAAACCAACTGTAGCTGTAAACATATTTCCTTCTTCTGGCTACAACCGGAGCAAGATCTCTGCTCCTGAAGCCATGCTGCCTGCCTTCCCATCGCCCAGATTGCCTGAAAATTCTGGGTTAAGCATGTGCTAATTGTGGTGAATACAGAGACGACCGCGCTTTTGCTGCAGTTATCCATGGAGACCAAGGGTTGTTTTCTGCACATTAAGGAATGCAGGACTCCCATCCTGCTATGACTTTACCCACTGCTTGGTCTTTTTTTAATTCTAATTTCACGTTTTCTGAACTGGTGCTTCCGCCTGGCCTTGTCTGTGCAGCTTGCCTGGCTCCCTCCTGCCATTGATTGCCCTGGCTGTAACGAAACAAAGAGAGCAACTGGGAGGCAGGAGCTGGCACAGATCACCTAAGGCCCACACCAAAGGCTCTGTCTACTCCCTGTACACTACCAGGACACGCCAAGGCGAGTATCCCATTGTTATACTACTCATGTTCACTGAATTGTTTCTTGCATCTGTGTGTGCTGCCACCCTGCAATATGGGGAAGGCTCCATGTTTTTACTCTCTGAATTGTCTCTTGCATCTGAGTGTGCTGCCACCCTGAAAGATGGGGTAAGCTCCATGTCTATGATCAATGAATTGACTCTTGCATCTGTGTGTGCTGACACCCTGCAACGTGGGGTAGGCTCCATGTCTGTGCTCACTGAATTGACTTTTGTAACTGTATGTGCTGCCGGCCTGTGACATGGGGTAGGCTCCATGTCTGTGCTCACTGAATTGATTCTTGCACCTGTGTGTGCTGTGGGCCTACAACATGGGGTAGCCTCCATGTCTGTGCTCACTGAATTGACTCTTGCATCTGTTTGTGTTGCCGCCCTGCAACATGGGGAAGGCTCTGATGTTCATTTTATTGACTCTTTCATCTGTGTGTGCTGCTGCCCTACAACATGGGTTAGGCTCCATGTCTGTGCTCACTGAATGTACTCTTGCATATGTGTGTGCTGCCACATGGCAACATGGGGTAGGTTCCTTGTCTGTGCTCACTGAATTGACTCTTGCATCTGTGTATGCTGCCGCCCTGCAACATGGGGTAGGCTCGTATGCTCACTTTATTGACTCTTGCATCTGTGTGTGGCTGCCGCCCTTCAACACGGGGCAGGCTCCATGTTTTTACTCACTGAATTGTCTCTTGCATCTGTGTGTGCTGCCACCTTGCAAAATGGGGTAAGCTCCATGTCTATGATCACTTAATTGACTCTTGCATCTGTGTGTGCTGACGCCCTGCAACATGGGGTAGGCTCCATGTCTGTGCTCACTGAATTGACTTTTGTAACTGTATGTGCTGCCGGCCTGCGACATGGAGTAGGCTCCATGTCTGTGCTCACTGAATTGATTCTTGCAACTGTGTGTTTGCTGTGGGCCTGCAACATGGGGTAGCCTCCATGTCTGTGCTCGTTGAATTGACTCTTGCACCTGTTTGTGTTGCCGCCCTGCAACATGGGGAAGGCTCTGATGTTCATTTTATTGACTCTTTCATCTGTGTGTGCCGCTGCCCTACAACATGGGTTAGGCTCCATGTCTGTGCTCACTGAATTTACTCTTGCATATGTGTGTGCTGCCGCATGGCAACATGGGGTAGGCTCCTTGTCTGTGCTCACTGAATTGACTCTTGCATCTGTTTATGCTGCCACCCTGCAACATGGAGTAGGCTCTTATGCTCACTTTATTGACTCTTGCATCTGTGTGTGCTGCCGTCCTGCAATACGGGGCAGGCTCCATGTTTTTACTCACTGAATTGTCTCTTGCATCTGTGTGTGCTGCCACCTTGGAAAATGGGGTAAGCTCCATGTCTATGATCACTGAATTGACTCTTGCATCTGTGTGTGCTGACGCCCTGCAACATGGGATAGGCTCCATGTCTGTGCTCACTGAATTGACTTTTGTAACTGTATGTGCTGCCGGCCTGCGACATGGAGTAGGCTCCATATCTGTGCTCACTGAATTGATTCTTGCACCTGTGTGTGTGCTGTGGGCCTGCAACATGGGGTAGCCTCCCTGTCTGTGCTCACTGAATTGACTCTTGCATCTGTTTGTGTTGCCGCCCTGCAACATGGGGAAGGCTCTGATGTTCATTTTATTGACTCTTTAATCTGTGTGTGCTGCTGCCCTACAAAATGGGTTAGTCTCCATGTCTGTGCTCACTGAATTGACTCTTGCATCTGTGTGTGCGCCGTACTGCAACATGGGGTAGGCTCTATGTCTGAACACACTGAATTGACTCTTGCATCTGTGTGTTCTTCTGACCTGCAAAATGGGATAGGCTCCGTGTCTGTGCTCACTGAATTGACTTTTGCATCTGTGTATGCTGCCACCCTGCAACATGGGGTAGGCTCCATGTCTGTGCTCATTGAATTGACTTTTGCACTGTGTGTGCTGCTACCCTGCAATATGGGGTAGGCTCCATTTCTGTGCTCACTGAATTGACTCTTGCATCTCTGTGTTCTGCCGCTCTGCAACATGGGGTAGGCTCCATTTCTGTGCTCACCGAATTGACTCTTGCATCGATGTGTGATGCCACCCTGCAACATGGGGAAGGCTCCATATCTGTGCTCACTGAATTGACTCTTGCCTCTGTGTGTGTTGCCGCTCTACAACATGGGGTAGGCTCTTATGCTCACTTTATTGAGTCTTTCATCTGTTTGTGATGCCCTCCTGCAACATGGGGTAGGCTCCATGTTAATGCTCACTGAATTGACTCTTGCATCTGTGTTTGCTGCCGCCCTGCAACATTGGGCAGGCTTCGTGTTTATGCTCACTGAATTGACTCTTGCATCTGTGTGTGCTGTCGCCCTGCAAGATAGGGTACTTTCCATGTTTATGCTCATTGAATTGACTCTTGCATCTGGGAGTGCTGCCGCCATGCAATATAAGGTAGGCTCAATGTCTGTGCTCAATGAATTGACTCTCGCATCTGTGTGTTCTGCCGCCCTACAACATAGGGTAGGCTCCATGTTTATGCTCACGGAATTGACTCTTGCATCTGTGTATACTGCCGCCCTGCAACATGGGGTAGGCTCTTATGCTCACTTTATTGACTCTTGCATCTGTGTGTGGCTGCCGCCCTTCAACACGGGGCAGGCTCCATGTTTTTACTCACTGAATTGTCTCTTGCATCTGTGTGTGCTGCCACCTTGCAAAATGGGGTAAGCTCCATGTCTATGATCACTTAATTGACTCTTGCATCTGTGTGTGCTGACGCCCTGCAACATGGGGTAGGCTCCATGTCTGTGCTCACTGAATTGACTTTTGTAACTGTATGTGCTGCCGGCCTGCGACATGGAGTAGGCTCCATGTCTGTGCTCACTGAATTGATTCTTGCAACTGTGTGTTTGCTGTGGGCCTGCAACATGGGGTAGCCTCCATGTCTGTGCTCGTTGAATTGACTCTTGCACCTGTTTGTGTTGCCGCCCTGCAACATGGGGAAGGCTCTGATGTTCATTTTATTGACTCTTTCATCTGTGTGTGCCGCTGCCCTACAACATGGGTTAGGCTCCATGTCTGTGCTCACTGAATTTACTCTTGCATATGTGTGTGCTGCCGCATGGCAACATGGGGTAGGCTCCTTGTCTGTGCTCACTGAATTGACTCTTGCATCTGTTTATGCTGCCACCCTGCAACATGGAGTAGGCTCTTATGCTCACTTTATTGACTCTTGCATCTGTGTGTGCTGCCGTCCTGCAATACGGGGCAGGCTCCATGTTTTTACTCACTGAATTGTCTCTTGCATCTGTGTGTGCTGCCACCTTGGAAAATGGGGTAAGCTCCATGTCTATGATCACTGAATTGACTCTTGCATCTGTGTGTGCTGACGCCCTGCAACATGGGATAGGCTCCATGTCTGTGCTCACTGAATTGACTTTTGTAACTGTATGTGCTGCCGGCCTGCGACATGGAGTAGGCTCCATATCTGTGCTCACTGAATTGATTCTTGCACCTGTGTGTGTGCTGTGGGCCTGCAACATGGGGTAGCCTCCCTGTCTGTGCTCACTGAATTGACTCTTGCATCTGTTTGTGTTGCCGCCCTGCAACATGGGGAAGGCTCTGATGTTCATTTTATTGACTCTTTAATCTGTGTGTGCTGCTGCCCTACAAAATGGGTTAGTCTCCATGTCTGTGCTCACTGAATTGACTCTTGCATCTGTGTGTGCGCCGTACTGCAACATGGGGTAGGCTCTATGTCTGAACACACTGAATTGACTCTTGCATCTGTGTGTTCTTCTGACCTGCAAAATGGGATAGGCTCCGTGTCTGTGCTCACTGAATTGACTTTTGCATCTGTGTATGCTGCCACCCTGCAACATGGGGTAGGCTCCATGTCTGTGCTCATTGAATTGACTTTTGCACTGTGTGTGCTGCTACCCTGCAATATGGGGTAGGCTCCATTTCTGTGCTCACTGAATTGACTCTTGCATCTCTGTGTTCTGCCGCTCTGCAACATGGGGTAGGCTCCATTTCTGTGCTCACCGAATTGACTCTTGCATCGATGTGTGATGCCACCCTGCAACATGGGGAAGGCTCCATATCTGTGCTCACTGAATTGACTCTTGCCTCTGTGTGTGTTGCCGCTCTACAACATGGGGTAGGCTCTTATGCTCACTTTATTGAGTCTTTCATCTGTTTGTGATGCCCTCCTGCAACATGGGGTAGGCTCCATGTTAATGCTCACTGAATTGACTCTTGCATCTGTGTTTGCTGCCGCCCTGCAACATTGGGCAGGCTTCGTGTTTATGCTCACTGAATTGACTCTTGCATCTGTGTGTGCTGTCACCCTGCAAGATAGGGTACTTTCCATGTTTATGCTCATTGAATTGACTCTTGCATCTGGGAGTGCTGCCGCCATGCAATATAAGGTAGGCTCAATGTCTGTGCTCAATGAATTGACTCTCGCATCTGTGTGTTCTGCCGCCCTACAACATAGGGTAGGCTCCATGTTTATGCTCACGGAATTGACTCTTGCATCTGTGTATACTGCCGCCCTGCAACATGGGGTAGGCTCTTATGCTCACTTTATTGACCCTTGCATCTGTGTGTGCCGCCGCCCTGCAACACGGGGTTGGCTCCATGTCTGTGCTCACTGAATTGACATTTGTAACTGTATGTGCTGCCGGCCTGCGACATGGAGTAGGCTCCATGTCTGTGCTCACTGAATTGATTCTTGCACCTGTGTGTGCTGTGGGCCTGCAACATGGGGTAGCCACCATGTCTGTGCTCACTGAAATGACTCTTGCATCTGTTTGTGTTGCCACCCTGCAACATGGGGTAGGCTCTATGTCTGTGCACACTGAATTGACTTGTGCATCTGTGTGTGCTGCCTCCCTGCAACATGGGGTAGGCTGCATGTCTATGCTCACTGAATTGACTCTTGCATCTGTGTGTGCTGTTGCCCTACAGCATGGGGTAGGCTCCATGTTTATGCTTACTGAATTGACTTTTTCATCGGTGTGTTGGCTCCCTGCAACATGGGGCAGGCTCCATGTCTTTGATCAATGAATTGACTCTTGCATCTGTGTGTGCTGCCGCCCTGCAAAATGGGGTAGGTTCCATGTCCATTCTCACTGAATTGACTCTTTCATCTGTGTTTGCTGCCCTGCAACATGGGGTAGGCTCTATGTTTATGTTCACTGAATTGACTCTTGCATCTGTATGTGCTGCCACCCTGCAACTTAGGGTAGGCTCCATTTCTGTGCTCACTGAATTGATTCTTGCATCTCTGTGTGCTGCCGCCCTGCAAAATGGCGTAGGCTCCATGTATGTGCTAACTGAATTGACTTTTGCATCTGTGTGTGCTGTTGCCCTACAACATGGGGTAGGCTCCATGTGTATGCTTACTGAATTGACTTTTTCATCGGTGTGTTGCCTCCCTGCAATATGGGGCAGGCTCCATGTCTGTGATCAATGAATTGACTCTTGCATCTGTGTGTGCTGCCGCCCTGCAACATAGGGTAGGTTCCATGTCCATTCTCACTGAATTGACTCTTGCATCTGTGTTTGCTGCCCTGCAACATGGGGTAGGCTCTATGTTTATGTTCACTGAATTGACTCTTGCATCTGTATGTGCTGCCACCCTGCAACTTAGGGTAGGCTCCATTTCTGTGCTCACTGAATTGACTCTTGCATCTCTGTGTGCTGCCGCCGTGCAAAATGGCGTAGGCTCCATGTATGTGCTAACTGAATTGACTTTTGCATCTGTGTGTGCTGCCGTCCTGCAACATGTGATAGGCTCCATGTCTGTGCTCACTGAATTGACTCTTGCATCTGTGTGTGTTGCCATCCAGCAACATGGGGCAGGCTCTTATGCTCACTTTATTGACTCTTGCATCTGTTTGTGCTGCCTCCCTGAAACATGGGGTAGGCTCCATGTGTATGTTCCCTTTATTGTCTCTTGCATCTGTGTGTACTGTGCCCTGCAACATGGGATAGGCTCCATCTCTGTGCCCACTGAATTGATTCTTGCATCTGTGTGTGCTGCCACCCTGCAACAGGGGGTAGGCTCCATGTTTATGCTCACTGAATTGACTCTTGCATCTGTGTGTGCTGCTGCCCTGCAGCATGGGGTAGGTTCCATGTCTGTGCTCACTGAATTGACTCATGTATCTGTGTGTGTTGCTGCCCTGCAACATGGGGTAGGCTCTTATGCTCACTTTATTGATACTTGCATCTTGTGTGCTGCCGCCCTGCAACATGGGGTAGGCTCCATGTTTATTGAATTGACTCTTGCATATGTGTGTGCTGCCGCTGTGCAACATTTGGTAGACTCCATGTTTATGCTTACTGAATTGGCTCTTGCCCCTGTGTGTGCTGCCGTGCTGCAACATGGCGTAGGCTCCATGTTTATGCTCAGAGAATTGACTCGTGCATCTGTGTGTGCCACCACCGTATAATATGGCACTATGCTCTATGTGTGCACTTACCTTGAACTATATTCTTGCATTTTGCACGTGTGGTATTACACAACAATATTTGTCTATGATGTAATCAACATATGCACTTCCTATCTGTAACCTGAATCATTGTAAAAAATCTATTAAGTAAAAGCACCCAGATACCCCTGTTTTTTGCGCTATATAAATAAATACATACATAAAATAAATATCTATTATTTTTTTGTTATGTATAAAAGATTGCTGGCTTTCAGAACTCACAATGTTTTAGTCAATGCTAGACACTATGGTTAAGCAGTGTGCTACAAGCCCCTTGTTTTTTGACTGGTTTCTTGGTGACTGTCTTGATACATCGCGCAACCCCAACTAAAAGCATGTAAGCAGCACAGAAAAGGGTAAAAATGATCAGCTGTAAGAATAACCTATGCCCAGGTACTTTTACTCCCATAGCGAAAATTAAAAGCTGGCCCTGTGAATATATGCACAGTAAATGATGATATCTTTTAAAGTAATATATACAAATGTAGTTCAATTCACCTCTCCTTACAAGTAAGAGTAGAAGCCGAAATAGCATTGGACTTTTAACAAAGTAATTAACACAAGAAAAATAATCTGAGAGAGGAAATCTTCCAATAGATATGTTGGCAATGTATAAAAGGTGTTCAGGGGGCTGTCCCCTTCTTCACTTTGAAACTATGCAGGGTTTGTCCCAGTTACTGCAGGGATTAGAAACCCACTGTTACGTTAAAAATATCTATGTTTATATTTTTTATTGACTAAGAGATTGCAAATACCAGAATGCAATGAAGCAAAAGGCAAAAAATGGTCTCTGAGTGCAAAACTTTCCAGGACTGATAGTAGCACGGTTTAAAAATTACATATAATTCAGATGCCCATACATGCAGTAACCGCAAATGACCCTACGTAGCTTTTGCAAGGAAAATACCCATCTTGTTCCTCTATGTGGTCATCAAGGCATTTCCTGTTTCCTTTTTCCTTTTTTTCAAACTGTCTAGGGAAGACAAAGTGACTTTTGGTATTTACCTTTTAGTCAGCAGTATTTGACATACTTATGTTTTTGGAAGCGTAAGATTTGTGTACTTGTCACTATCTGGGATTTATGAAATGTTGTCACAGGTAATGCATTTTTCAATAAACTGTAAAACAGTGGCATCAATGTCATGGCCAAATTTGGGAGCATCATGTATCTACAAGAGCATTTGTATGTGTGGTGCTCCTCTGGATTGATATTACTTTCTCCAAAAGAAGTGTTGCACTTCTCTGAGTGGAGGGGTAATTGTATTGCAGATGAAATACAGCATGGCAATAAAGCGATGGTGAAAGTACCTTGATACATTGACAGGGTCAAGAGAACAGAGTCCTCCTGGTGTTTTTATATATGTTATATCTTTATTTTGGTTTGCAGTGCATACATAGTCATGCAAGTCATCCCAGGCATACCCTGAACAACTCAAAGTAACAAACCATGTGGGTGGGCCTATGTTCCTTAGCAAACAACATACATCAGCGTGATATCAGAATCAGTATTCTTTTGTACCACGCAAATTTACCAAGAGATTTGTGATACTTATTTGCAAAACCTCATCTTGGTCTTTTATTTTTTGAAGCAGTTGGGTAGCAGATATGTCTAAACAATGAGAGCCTGTTTTTAATGTGTGTGCAACTCCATAACATAGAGTTGCTAGTTCACTTTCGAGCAGGAGGTGGAAAATATATTCTACGTTGTGTCTAAATCTGGGGTCTTCAGAATAAATTCGTAAAGGGCGATATTCAGATGCACTCATTTGTGTGGCTCTTTCATCATATCTGCCTCCTTCTCCAGAAGGTAGGAGTAGAGGAAAAGAACGTGCTTCTACACTTTTTTTTCCATATACTCATTGGGGATCCTTTGGCTTAACGCATTTGACATATTTTTATTATGCATCTTCAATGATGTCTTTGGAGTGTAGTGGGTGAATTGCATACTTGTCTAAAATGTTGGTTGCAGTAAAATGATTTACACATTCAAAGTTGCCAGTTGATGGTACATCTTGAAGTATTTGGGTGGTTTCTCCTAAATGTTCCTCTCTGTTGATATCTTTATAGTATTCATTGTTTTATTTTCGCGGTTGTAGGCATTGTCTAAACTTTGTTGACTAGGTGTTACCAATTTGTTTTGTTTTTGTTGGTAGACAATTAACTAGTACAATCAAAGATTGATCTATTGGTCATTGCACTCCTAGAGTGTCTGTATTTTCTTGAAGATCTAATGACAAATATACTACTTTGCCAAGGATGCCCATTAGTAACTCAGATGGAAGTAATTTGGCTGTTTTCGGTTGAAGGCATTTTATAGCTTGAAATGAGTGTACTGTTTGGATTATAATGCTCTCATGCAAGTTTAGTTTTTGGAGAGCCTTTGGAAGTGGGAATATGGATTAGTGATTGCATGAGAATGCATTTCGCTGTCAAGCTTTGTGTTGCAGTATGTGCAAAGTATTGAGGGGTCATTTATTCTGTGTTTATTTTCTGCTGTTAGATATAAAGCTAATTGGAACCAATGGGATTCCTCATTGTCCTCTATTTTGTAGGCCATATCTACTATTTCAGTAGATTTTTTTGAAAAATGTTCGGCCCGAACAGATGGATTCTTGGTCTGGTATTTCAGCAGATGTATTTTAAAACTTAGAGATTTCTTTTTTTTAGGTGTTTTAGGAGGTTGGAGTTAATGAGGTTTTCGGTAATGTTTTCTGAAGTTACTGAATTTTGTAAGTCAATTTCAGTTCCAAAATATTTACTTTGGATGTGCTCTATTTCTTCAGGGAGACCTTTGGCTGGTCCATGAAGGAGAATGTTATTTAAATTTTGCAGTTGTAGAGCAGGTTTTCTTGCATAGTATAGTTTATGCACAAGATTCCATATAGCGGAAAGGTGTGTCGTTAGCATTTTGATGTGGTTGAAGTTGCTTTTGCAAGCAGTTCCTAAAATGTAGGAAGATGAATGTCCTCCAAGTGAAGTGTGGCTGTGCACTGGACAAATGTCCATGGTTTGTAACATTTTCATTTTACTTTTGTGTTAGTTTGACATAGTGATTGGGGAATTGTTGTAATGATTTAAAGTATTGCTGGTGTATGTTACACATTGAGCTGCATGTCCATTTGTACACTGGACAGTTTGTTTGGGTGAAAGGAACATTTGGTTGAATGATTGTTGGGGACATTTTTTCTATAAGGGTTTCTATTGCTTTCATGGTGTCTCCCACTTGTTCATACCCTTGGCCATCATTGTCTATGGCAATTGTATATTTGTGTTATTGTTTATAAGCCTCTGGATTGAAATATGGTTCTGTGCTGCTTGTGTGAATCCATTCACCTTCACAGAAGTTTGAAAAGGTATCTATATTGACATTGCACATGTTTAAAAGTATTTTTTTATAATTGATTAATTAATTTAGTTAGTGGTTTCATTCTGTTTAAAATCAATATAAACTATTTTCTCTTTAGTAGGAATGTGCTGTCAATTAGAGCTTCGATGATGAGTCTCCTGCGGTAGTTTTTAAGTGTAGATCGTGACTTTTCAACTTTTGTTATAAGATTATGAAGTACCCTACAGTGGAAAAATGTTTGCAACACGTCTATGTTAACACTGATAGATATAGTGTTAGGTTCATTAATAGGTCTGTGTTTGTCTGCACTTTTTTTTAACTTTTAGTTTCTGCAAAAGGGGCCTTTCCTTTTTTAGTTGTGGCTGGTTTAGTTTTGTTGAGTGAGGTTACTAGCACTTTTATTTTAATGTTTTCTATAAATTCTTTTAGATGTGAATGCCTATATCACTATATTTGTTCTTTATTACAGAGTTGCTTTTTTAGTAGGCACTTTGCTGTGTCTGTTGGGAAAAAAGAAAGTTTGGGTTTGAAAGTTTTGCAATGTACATGCATGTATGGTGCATTGGTGTGTTTGTAGAGATTAATTGAATGTTGTTTGATTGTTAAGTGGCATTATAGATGTAGTTGGGAAGGTTGGAAGAGTAAGAGTCTTTAGAGGTGTGATGGGATTGCGTTAGCGAGGAAGGGAGTGTTGGTGTGACATTGTGATGTTTTGAGAAAAGCAGTGGATGTTGTAATGGTGGCATTTGGATGGTTATAGAGAGAGTGTGAATGGTACCAATATAATGAGTTGGAGTGAAACAGATATTGATTTGAAGAGAATATTCTGATATGATATGATTATTTATAACTCACTTAGTACCCAGAGGTTTATTGATTCCCCAGGTCCTCTGTGGACCTGGGGAATCAAACCTCTGTTGCTCCATGTTGTCTTGCTTCCAAGGCGAGCATGTTGTCCCAGTGATATATCTAGGCTAATATAGAGGGAGGAATATTGTTCCAGTTACAGAAATGTACATGGTACATTAATGTACTTACTTTTTAGGATGTGAAGGGTATTCCTTTTTCGGCAGTTGTTTTCGGCAATCTTGTTCTTTCCTGTAATTGTAAAATAACTTTAGTGGATATATCTGGTAATGGTGAAGTACTTTTAGTAAGCCAGGTTGTTATTTATGAAGGTAAGAAGAGTTATTGGGAAAAAGAGTTAATGAAGTAGTGGTGTATTAACATGTGTGTTAACTATGTTGTTTGAAGAATTGGAGTGTGTGTAGTTGTGTTTTGGACCTTGGAAGGAACAGGGCAAACAAAGCTGTGTATATCTAGGTTATTTTTGTGCTGCTGTTTTTAATGAAGGAAGTGCTATGTTTGTGGTGTAATGTATTTGTTGCAGTGTTTTTAAAGAATATGGAAACTGTGGCCTAATGGTAATGCAATGTCGGATTGCTGTTGCAGGAATGTTTGGTGTGTTATAGTAGAGGTTGGGAAAGAAGAGTAGTTTATATGTACGGTGAAGTGTTGTATTTAGATACTTTGGTGGTATGCAGGTATGTGTCAGCAGATGGAGAATGGTGGTAGTGTAAGGGATGTAATGAATGAGATTGGAACGCATGACATTTATATTGAATGAAAAATTGAAAATGTTGACTGTTTAAAAATGTTTCTTTTTAGGAGTAATTGCATGACAGCTAAGTTATGCCTAAGTGCATTTCTAGGAGCTCTGTGTACAACTCTTTTGTTAAATAAAATAAAAGCAGATGGAAAATATTTGGAGCCAAATTTTCTGGTTGCATTCCGGGATTCTAGTTCCACTTTTTCGATTATAAAGCTTGGATGACAAGTCCCAGATTGCACAGACAAAACAAGGACTGGATTAACACCTACAGATTGGAATTGGTTAGGTTAGTAAGTATGCATGTACCGCCAATATATTAAACTTCTATAGATGTTCTGGCAATTGCAGAGTTTTTTATTGGTAGAAGTGGAATTTACAAGTCACAGAATGGAAAGAAAAATGAAGGCTTGATAAACACCTACATATCGGAATGGGTGATGTTGGCAAGTATACATGTACTGCCAACATATTAAACTGACACACACTAAATGCCACCTAAAAATGGTCTACACATCCACTGTATCTGCTTTTATTTCTTTTATTTAAAAAAGTTACATACAATTATACATGTGCATTTTTGAACTTCCATCACATTACTTAAACAGACAGCAGTGTACGAATTTACTGCTTCATGTGAGCAGGTGCTGAATGCTGCAATGCGTGGATTTTGCTGAAGTAGTTACAAAAGAGAATATGCTTATTAAGAAGCTTATTATAGGGTAAGTAGCAGGAACCCTCTCTATATATATATTTGTTAAAGAGTTGTAGAAAATACTTTAAAAAAATATAAGCATACCTGTAATTTGTCTTGCTAGATGCAGATGTTGTTGAGTCTGGAAATAGGAATCTTGGAGAGTTTACTGTAGTTTCGTATGAAGATGGCTGTAATCAATAGGGGATATATACTCTCAGAGTTGAAGTGCACATGTGAAGTGTTGAACTGAGATGACAGGGTTAGGTGTGGAGTTTTGGATGTGATTGGTGGATGGAAGTGTGACTGTTTGAAAGCAGACAATGGGGAGTATTTGAAAAAAGAAAATAGAAAAGGTAAAAGGGCTGCGCTATGCTATTGCATCCGCAGACACCGCGGTCATCCGTGGATGACACGTGTCATATTAGGATCTTTGAGAATGCCTGGCATTGTAATAAGACTGCGGAGACCGTGGACAGTTGTACATGTCCGGTACATCGGGGGATCAAATATGCACATATTTGCATTCTATAGAACTTTTTGTTACTTTAGTACATATTACCAAATGATCTAAAATATATAAAAGTCAAACAGAGAAAGAAAAAGGCTATTTTAAGAGCCAACACTTTCATGTGAAAAACAATTAAAATAATGTTTATTTCCACAACCCCATGCCTGGAATTTTTCCAGGTGTCTGTGGACTACTGTGCTGTATGCGGACTACGCAGGCTGCAAAGGGGCCGTTGACTTTTTTTTTTTCAAGTTCTATCTTTTAACTGTGAAAGGTGGCTCCTAAGGGAACCGTTTATTTGTGCTTTTTTGATTTTGTATTTTTGTTGTATTTTTAAAGAATCTTTTGTCAGGAGAGACAAAGATAAGGTGGGGGATTGAAGGGAAAGGTGGGGCACCAACCACAGAGATGGAGGGGCAGGTGGACAGGGGAAGATGTTGGGTGGGCCTTACATTCAAGGTGGGGGGCATGTTCATTGACCGCAGCCTCAAAACCACTATGAAATTGATCCCCCCTACAGATTGGTGGATCGCAGTACAAACATAATATTGTGACCCTCGAAAGGTAAGGGTCAACAGTATTTTGCATGGCCTGTGAGGCAGCCGGTGGAATCCTATGCCCCAGACGAGTACCGTGTGGTAGCAGGAGCGGCTGAGGAAGATGGGGTAGAGAAAGATAGCCTACTTCTCCCTGAATATGGAACATCCTTTCTCAGAGAACCCGGATAGCTGGATTTGGTGTGGCACCACGTGGAGGTGGTTGCGAAGGAGTACAGCCCAGGCTTTCCGTGACTGAGTACAACATTGCACTCAGTGCATCTCACTTGGCTGCACAAGACTTGGGTACACCCGAACGGTGGTAAAAAACTGCCATACCCATGACTCACTCTGGGTCCTGGAGATAGGCACTTGCTCTACCTCATCTTCCTCTTCCTCTTGATCCTCATCTGTACCTCCCCACCTGTTCCCTATCAAGGTCATCAAGATGGTGGTGGTAGTGGTGGTTGGGGAGGAGGAATGGCCATAGCAGATGCCATTGATGCAGGATTGATGATTTGCCAAGGTGATCTCCACAGCAGGTGTGTTTCCTGGTGCTCTCTCCTGGATAGCCAGATCGATAATGAGGAAAAGTAATGGTTGGGTCCCTTCTATGAAAATGTCCATGGATAGTTGTGCTATCCGCGGACTACCGAGTCACAATTAGGCCTTGAAATGTTCTAAAAAGTTGCCAGATGAACCAAGAATGGGTCTAGGAGTTCTGTAAGTGTACACTTTCAATTTGAAACAGTCTAGAGAATACAGGTTTAAACTGTCCATTCTCACAAACACTGTTTGCGGTCAGGCCGTCACGCTGCACGGAAGCGGTCACATGATGACGTTTGGGGGCATCCGCACCCATGATGGATGCCCATAGACACCCATCGGGTGGAAGACGCGGAGCACATGCACGTAACTGTCCGTAGAACAAGCGTGTTATCCACAGACATTTAATTGGGATTTAAAAAAAAAACTATGACAGAACAATTTACAAGGTATTTATAGTATAAACAAATTATTTATTTAAAATAGGGATGGGGAATTAGAATGGGATAAATGGAAAAATTAGGAATTTCTGTACAATAATGATTAGGAGAGGAAGAGAGTGAGGTTTCATCAAAGCGTGTTTCATTTAAATATTGGGAATTTGAATGGGATGATTGCAGGGGACAAGGGGCACAGGTGCAAAAAGAACAGTGATAATGAACATTTTTAATCACATGATTTTAGACATAATTTAAACATGCCTTAAAGTCATTACTGATTTGATCCAATTTTGCAGACAACGTATTGATTTCATTGTGTATAGTTAGGGATAGGGCATCTCTTTGCGATTCTTGGCATTCTGTTGAATTAAATTGGGGTGTTGTTTCTTCGTAAAAACTTTGTACTATAAGAAAAAAATACATTTTTATTTCAGTGAGGTCTATACAAAAATACATTAATTATTATATTAAAAGATGTATTGTATACTATTAGAAATGTTATCATCACTCATTTCTACTTTTGGGACGTTTTCTTTCAACCACTCAAGTGTGTTTGCCATTTCTGTGAAAATAAATACAAATAGCTTTTTGCTTATGAGAAATGTTGATTTAACGAATGGTAATAATACCCTAATAAATACAGTGCACTTACTATTTGGTAGGAGCATGTTGTTCAATAAGCACCTGGTGTATGTGAGTCTGTATGCAGTTGTACTGAGGTGATAATATGAGGCGTACAGTTATGGTTTGTGCTTGGTGCATTCCATTATGTTGTGTGCTACATGAAAATATCATTTGTACATTTTCAAATTATGACTTTGTACAAAAGATAGATTTGGGTGTAGTAAATGTACGTAATGTTGTTTTCCTTACATATGTGTGTTGGTTGAAGGGTAGAATATTTCTGTTCTCACCTCTGCTTCTGGGCTTAATGATTGCTGCCTGCTGTCTCTGGATTTTAATGCTGTCCACAGACTATACAGGTGGGGGTGAGTATAATATAAGGAACTTGTAGCAAATTAAGGGTGCACTGGTAAAAACCTATGAAATTCACTTGAAATGTTTTGTTAAAGGGATGCTATGGTTAAGTTGCACTAAATTAAACCTATGAAATTCAGTGAGAAATCGTTGGTAAAGGAATGTTATTTTTTTAAATTTATTTATTTGCATTTGGTTAATTACAAACCTTTGCAAAAACGAAAAACTAAAAACATTGTTAAAAACTTCCTTACATTACAATTCAATTCAAATCAATTCATATCAGTTCATATTAAATCATGAAAACACACAAATGATCAAATATTACATTACATATCCAAAAATTAAAAGAACATAAAAAAAACCTTAATTCCGTTTCCCACAATGCAAGTTCCATACATTTTAGAATTGATACATCCAATGAAGCCTAACAACTATTTAGAACCTTGGCCAAAAACCACTCTGTGTTCATCAGGTCTAGATCTGGAACAAAGCGCTGAAAAAGATTAGGATGGGTTTCAACCAAAGCCATGCATTCTAGCAAAGATGGAGACGTGTTTCACTATGTACAGAGCAATGGCTACATACCCTCAAATGCCCCTCAATACCTTATCTTGGACCTATGACTTCCCTAGTAGGAATTACATTTAATTTAAAATTTCACAGCAATGCTTCCTTGATGGTTGTTGTTTCAAGTAAAAGGGCAGGCCGTTAAGTCCTCTTGTTTCATATTTAAAGTTGTAAAATAAATGATACCCCATTGCAGACTCTCTGTTCCTAATCCAATCAAGTTCAAAAACAGTTATCTTTTTATCAGCATACACAGCTACCAGTTTATCAAGTTTCGGATCATAACCGGCCAATAGTTTTGTACATATTTAGAACCATTCTGTCAGAACTGTCAGAACTATAGAAGTTTTACAAAATAACACTGTTCGCAACTCTGCTAATATGAAATTCTGCTAATATGAAATTCGGAGGTCGAAGTAAAAAGATCTTAACAGTTGTAATCACTTCCAATCAACTCGTGCTTGCAATAAAACCAAAGCTACCTCGTGTCTGGTAACAGACATTTAGCATCCCCTTTGGAAGTGGGAGTAGCCTTTTCCACACCAATGACTCCACTCTGACCAAGATATTCGGCAGTAATCCACTCCATACAACAGGCGTGAATCAATTTTTTTATGGTAATATTTAATCAAAGGAATAGCTGAGAACCTGCCCAACATCCTATCAAAGACTAAAGTTACGGAGGTATTCAATCTAGTTTTTTAATCATCCGATCACAATCGTTTTTTGTTCGATCTCTTAGAACTAATTTGAATCCCTACATATTTAAAAGTTTGGACAAATTCCATTTGTTCCTTTGCTAAAGACCACTTAAATTTAGGATTGTACTTTTTGCCCTAATTTAGCACTCACATTTTTGATTTCTTAACATTCAGTTGCAAGTCCAGTGCTGCAAAGTGTCCGTTGGTCACTGTTAATGCCCTGAGAAGACTGATACATGTCTGATCAAATAAAACAATATCATCGGCACACACCAGGTAATTTATTGGCAGGTTCCTTAGCCTTGGGGGAACGTTTCTAATATGTTTAAAGGTTTTTCCCAAATCACAGATATATAAGCTGTATAGGAATGGGTCCAGCACACAGCCTTGGTGCAGCCCACAGCGACTATACACCCACCTGGTATAATTTCCTTTTTGGTCCAAATGCACCAGCACCTTGGTTTCAGTGTATAACACTAACAGGACCAAGGCCATCGGGCATTCCTTCTCCCTAAGTTTTTCCCACAGGCATCACCAATTCACTCAGACAAAGGCATGTGAGATGTCCAGGAAAGCTTAATAAAGCTCCCTTTTTTCTTGTTTTACATGCGTTTGCAGGAGATTGATTACAACACAGGAGTGTGCAGCATTCAAACTAACACCCACAAATGTTGATGATGACATCACTGATGACATCACATATTAAATTAATTTTGATGAAAAGTCCCTACAAGGGGTTGTGTTTGTAATGTTGGTAACACGATAACAAGGGTGATTGGGAGACCTACTATGAACTACGTAATGTATTAAAAAATGAACTCATGTCAACAACACATTATATTGGACTGTTATTGTTAACACATACATCTAATGATACATACACATAGGGAATGGCTGCAGCATGCACCATAGAAGTACATTTTTTATCTGGATATTTTGGATAGTAAAATAATTAATACTACTTTATCAGAGTTTTCAGTAATGTTAAACATGGGATAAATAGCTATCAATTCAAGAATTACTACACACTTGTGTTAGTACAAATAGACCCACAATGCCTAAAAATTAGAGACACATACAGGGAAACTAAAGTAAGCAAGAAAGAAACAAGAGCACCAGGAAATGTCAATTAACGTTAATCTTCATGTATAAAAATGAATTGTGTGTTTGAGGCCTGCTTATTGCCCCGTGTATGTGCGCCATGAGCTGATACCAAGCCCTAAACAGAGTACTTTAAGAATATACAAGAAGGTTAACATCTACTTGTATAGTACCTTTTGAATGTTCATATTGTGACTGTCAGTGAACAAAAATATCTGGCCTAGATATGTCAGCAACAAAAACAAGTGGCCCAGATATGTGATGTTTGTGATGTCATCTTTGATGTCCTGGGTGTTAGTCTTAACAGTGCACGCTGGTGGCACGAGTTATGGTTGCTTTGCTTACCATAACTGGCTAATTTCTGTTTTTTGGGGGTTTTACTTGTAACCATAATGTCCCTTTATCATAGTGGTTTCAGCAAATTTCATACGTTTTTATTAGTGCAACTTAACCACAATGTCCCCTTTCAGTGAATATATATATATTAGTATGTTTTACCACGCAGGGACCCCTTTCTTAGTCCTGCAGTGCTGGGTCTGCGAGAAGGCGGTCTATGCCTCAGTGGTTTAGGAATCTATGTGTGAGATGATGGTCAAAGGTTCAGCTTCTTGCAGGTCAACATAGGTTTTCATGATTAACTGATTCATTCATTAATTTAAAGGATATCGTGCTTATTTACCTCTGGAGCTCTCTGTGTGTTCTTCCTGTAATTACCTAGGAGAAAACAGGTCGTGAGTGGCGTCCTCTCAATTTATTTTGCTGCAAGGATGTCGAGGGAGTGGATTCCAGAATTTAGCAGCTCGCACCACAACACACCGGCAACCCTTTCATCCTTCTGGGCTCAGTCAATGCATACCATTGATTTGGGTAACAGTAAACACGTTACCTTTCCATGGCACTAAGAAACCCCAACTTGACAGCCGTTTGTAGGAGTGCATTACCAACCCCCAATTCTGTACTCTTTGGTGTTATCCCGGGGGGGGGGGGTGAGAAAGGTGGGAATAACAGTCACAGGTGGCTTGAATGGTGCAAACATATATATATATATATATATATATATATATATATATATATATATATATATATATATATATATATATATATATATATATATATATATATATTAAGTGCAGTCTGTCACTTTAGCATGCATGAGGCAGAGCACAGTACAATGTGCTGGTGCATACATATGTACACCATTCTGGCTTCTATGTGTAGACACGACAGTCTCAAACCTATATTTTGGGCACTTCTTTCTCTATTCATTCATCAACCACACACACACCACTGACCATGCCAAAGGACCAAACCGTTGCAAACAACAAACAACCCAAACACTGAACGCTACCCTTTCGGACAAAACAAGCACAGTGCAGAAAAACAAAGCACACCCAGAAAGCTGACACGGGCAGGCGCCAGTTTTTCCTTGTTCTGGAAGCATCAACAGAAAAGCACAACTTATATCGTATACCTCTCTCTTCCCTCACTAACTGGCCCCAACCACTTTTTTACAGAGCCATGTGAGCCGCTGGACACCATGCAAATGGGAGTGGTGCGCTGTCTAAATCACAATAAAATAACATGACATAACCCAGGCCTCTCTCCATCCAAGCCCTATTAGCCCTGCTGGTATCAGTCAACCAGTTGTTCTGCCGTTTCACTCCTCTACAGCTTGTTTGATGTCCCTTACTCCCACAGAGGAACGTTTTGCAGATCACAAAGTTGAGAAACAACCATTTTGAAAATGGTGCTGCAGAATCAAGACTGCAGTGAGTAAATTGTGCCGCAATGAAGGTAACCAGCACAGGGATGTCATTTAGGGCAAACCAGTGGTCGCAACAGCGACCCCTGTGGTCTCCTTTGCTACCCCTGTGGTCTCCCTTGCTATTTTTCTTTATTGGGGCTCTTGGGCTGTGGCCAGCAGTATGTGGCTCTTTGTCTCTGGAGTGGCTGGTTCTCTGGTACCAGCCGGTAAGATATCTCAGTGGGTTGAGCCCTCCCTGCTGCAATGTGTGTGTGTGATCGGCTGGTTGCAGGTTCGACTCCTGCTTGCATTCACAGTAATGTGGTAATATGAGCCTATACGCACTGATATTAACGATAGATATGGTGATCCATTCCTGTATGCAAAGTACATCACTTGGCACTGATACGTAACCATATTTTGTGTAGTGTACTTAGAAGAAATGCTATGTGATGCCACTTCCTATATTGTCAACGGGTGAAATGTGTTTCCCTTGATGTCACTTCGGGGTGGAGTGGAGTTGTGTCATCAGAGGTCAAAGGTAGTGTGATTTTACTTCCGCTACCCCAGGGTTTTTGGTGAAATGACATCCCTGAACCAGCAGCAGACTGTCAACTGGTATTCTGGCAACAGTGGCCAGTTACATGAGCAGAGGTCTGGCTAATTATGAGTGGAATTGGTACACACGTATTTCCATAATCATTCATCTAAAGGTAAACAATGTTCTTGAACTGCAGCGTGACGTGTTTAAATTAAAAGCAACAGCATTAAACAGCAGAGAAAATGTAAGTTGCTGTAATTGCACACGTGATGCACGGTATACACAGAAAGGTTAGATCTCTGATTTGGAAACATGTTTTGAAATATAAACTTGCTCAGAAAAAGAAAAAAAAAACTGGAGACACATGGCCACTGCCAGAATATATATGCCTTCTGGTTAAAAATAAACTACATCATATTTATATCACCCTGGAAATACAAATACTTTAACCAAACTGCTCACCATTGAAACGCAATTCTGCTTCTAGAGTATTTTCGTTTTCTCCCCATACATCAAGGCAGAAGCCCATTAAACGTTTAAATCCAATCAAGAAATTCCATCTTGAAATGTTGATAGGGCACTGGCAATCACTGATTGGATTGCCTTTCTAACATTAGTCTTCGCCATTATTACAAACTACTATCTGAAGCTAATTCTATAAATTCTAATCTGTCCTATGGCAGGCCCCTGTTTTTCATTACCCAGGCTTGACTTGTGTCTCTCATTTCTAATAGCCCTCAAAAGATGCCTTTGAAAAATGATTGAAAATGCTTTTGCTAGAAAGGGAAGTTTCCAGGGACGTTGATTGGTTCGCAATTCTAGTTTGCCCTGGATTTCTTACCACTCAAGGTATGGTGAAGAGCTGCAAATTATGAAATTCCAACACGAATGTTGCATCATTCATGGCATGTTCTTAGTTAGCACCATGTTACCCCTAAGAGAAATGCAGGACCGTATAAACATTTACAAATGGAATCTCATAGAAACACATTGTTACAGAGGGAAAGACATGACATTATCTGTAGTGCACTGCGTCATGGCAATCTACAGAGTAAATGAAGTGTACATACTGTAGCAGAGGAGAATGTTGTGACATCAGCTAAGGCTGATCAAATATAGAGTATATTAAGGAAGCGCTGCCTGAAATCATGACAATATACGTATATGCGCTCACGGTTCCCGTTGCTTATTGGCTCCAATTAAGTGCCCCTTTACGGATTTCCCTAAAAATGCACACGAATTCTTACTGTGAGGCGCGTTGACCAGCCGTGAGGTCCAACTGTTCCGCAAAACCAAGTAATGAGCTCCAGGCAAAATCACATATCAGGTAGAGGGCATCCCTAGTTAAACACATCACTCACACCAGCAGCATTTTATGGTGCGTGCTCACATGTCTGTGTTCGGGGGGGGGGGGATTATGTAGAATGGAAAAGGTGAGACACGCTATCTGCTCCGCGTCGAAGACGTAAGCAATTACCTTTGTAGACAGAGTACACCTTTTAGATTATTATCATGGCATACAAGACAACGTGGAAAATGTAAAGTTAACTACTTACACAGTTGGCTCAAGGGCTGGGTGACAAATGAGCAGGAACAATTCGGGGTCTCTGGTTAGCCAGGTGTTCTACAAAACATCCAATGTTACCAAACAATCCAAAACACAACACCACATCTGAAAAAAGAAATAAGCGTAAAGCTTGAAAAAACAACACCACCTTTTAGCAGACATTAAGTTAGAAGAAACTCACCCATCATCTAAGACAAAGGCAAACTAAAAACAAGCATCAGCAATCCCAATAGTTTGGGCTTTTTTTTAGGCATGGAAAAGGCACTTGCCAGGCACAGCCGTAGTAGTACTAACTGGCCATTGATGGTAGCAGATGCAAAATGGTGCGAGGGCCTGGGCCTCTAATAGTAGTGCCTGACAAATACCTAATACTTATGCACAAGCCAAAACTGTTGGCTTTGCCAATATTGATTTTTAACAGGAGTTCAGAGGAGGACACAAAGAGTGTTTATAAATCGAGAAGCTGAAGACAGATCTGGTGAGACATTTTAATAATAACAGTAGCGCATTTACAACTCTATGGAGTCATTAACTCTAAGAAGACAGCTGTGAAAAAGCACTGGCAGGCATTTCAAGTGCAAAGTTTGATGATAAGGCTTGATTAAAGCGAGTTCAAAGAGTTTCCATGAACAGGTGTTTTGCGCGGGGAGGGGCAAGAACTGAGTGGGAATGGTCATTGTGCATAGCCCGGCCATAGGCAGTCAATGGGTGGGCACATAACCAAAAACACCTACAGACTGTGTGTCATTCCTCCCTATCTGTACTCTAATCTAATACATTTGGTTTATAGGTATAGCCCAAACCAAAAATTCAATGTTGGTTAGATTTGAACAATCCATTTCATCAGGCTACAACCCAATTTGGAGGACTCAGGGACACTGCTTTCAATACTCTCCAGACACTGCAGGGGTCCCACCAACCATGGATTGTGGAGGCACTGATGGAAGCCTCAAGTCCATGTTGTCTTGCAACCACTGACAGGTAGCTCAACAGTTCTATCCTTTGTGATGAGCACCTGCTGCAGATACACCCCCCGCACAGCCTCCTTAAATAAAGCAGGCTGCCTTGGGTGTTTGGCATTGCTAGCGCTTCTGCACTTACTTCGACAGCCGTCTGCCATGGACTCTTTTACACAGAAATTCTTTTATCCTGCAGACACTCTAGCATCTTAAGGCCATGAGAGAAGATCAGACCCCAGGCCACACTCTGCAAAGGATAACAGGATTTGTGCACAGAGACTGCACATGTGCAAGCTGAGCATTTAGGCAGGGTTCCAGGCCTCTGCATACACACAATCGTACTTGCAGAGATGCATTTCTCACTAATGGCTAGTGGACATTTGGTAACCTTTGCTGCACAATGCATAAAATCCTTGACTCATTGATGATTTTAATATCTTTATCCGAAGCACCACACAGGTTGCCCTGAATGTCCCTACAGCAAACCGAGAAATGTGTGCCACCCCCAAGCAAAGTTAAACTACAGACATCATGGTTTGGATAGCTTTTTAATTAGAGGTTTCATTTAGAGGTGCAATTTGACCTTATATATTCTTATTTTGGCTTACCTGAACCTTCCTAGATGCACCGGCACATCCAGTGCATTTCGAATGGAGACATTTTCTACCATTACTAAACACAGAGCCAGTCAATAGTGATACTTTCTAACCCCAACTTGACATATAAGCCCAGGCAGCAGAATAGCATATACATGGCAAGTTGCAATGTCAAATATCACCGACAAGGTCAACATTGCTATGGGCATATACATTTCAAAGCACTGCCATATCTTACTGCCACCATTCTCTCTGCGGTCGTATTGCCATTACATTAATGTTACCGCCCAACCTATTGTGAGCCTTTCATTAAAAAAGCACTGCACTGGACTTGGTATTTATGAAGTGAGGACATGTGCTAGGAATCCTGCGTGACTTGCGTTCTAGTTACAATTAGAGCTTCATAGATGACCCATTGGCATTGTCGCTGTGTGGTAGAATTGAGTGGTAGCGGCGCTCCTCCATTTATTTATTTGATCGTTCACAGTTCCCGTACTATTGTTCTAAAATTAAATTGTTCCAGAATGGTTTATATTTAAAATAAAATTAAACACATTTGGAACTCACTCATGAAACATGCCCAGTGGCAGTACTGCAATGCACAGAGTTTTGTCATTCCTGACTCATCCATCATGCCACATCACATGACATTACTCCCTTCGGGCCTAACCAGGCACTGACACTGCCATTGCGCTGTCACTGCCGGCTGCAAAGAGGTATATCATGTTTCTTCTTTGCAGGCCCCACAGAGGCAGCTCAGTATTTGCAATAACATGTGCAATTTTGCACCAAACTGAATAGCCCAGCATTGACATTTGCACTTACAAGTGCAAAGGTGACATTTCACTCTTGTTATATTGTGCAAATTTGAATACCAAATACGTCAGCAATAGTGCAAACTTTCACAGTTCCACTACTATTTTTTCCACTTCGACCACTGATAATTGCTACGGTTTTCAAAAACTATTAACTAACCCACAAAGCACATAATCCCAGATGTCCTGCATCGGTCAGAGCCTTCTTCATTCTGTAGACTTGACACTGGCACGGTTTAAATCAGACCGGTTATTGGCTCGGCTCTAATTTTGAAAAAATGAAATATGCAGAATGAACCCAGGAGATAAACAATCGTAGCTGTGGATTAGAAGCCGCCATGCACAGACACCACATTCTGGAATGTGATAAAGCAGAAAGGCTACGTGGTCTATGAAAGAGCCAACAGTATGTGTGATGAAGCATCTTCACGGGTATAGATCTTTTTATAAGACGCAAACGGAAAAGCACGCTTTCACACATGGCTTATGCAGCTGGCTGGAAAGGTGCCAGTAGTAAAGGTTGCACGATAGGGGACCTCAGAAATGCTCATTCAGTTATGTGCCCAAAAACAATTCTGGGTAGAAACGCTGCTTTGGTGAATGGATGAATTCTGCTGCACGAACATGTTCCCACAAAATCAATAGTACATATAACTTAATATCTGCAGATCAAATTGAATGGCCTTTTACAAAGAATTTGTGGGTTTATTTGCATTAATCGAGTCTCACAATGCCAATTGATAATAACGTGGTCATATCATGCCATTTGATAGGGATATGGCATGCACACAAGTGAATACCTATGAGGAGAAATACACAGTGCATTACTGCAAACTGAACTGTCTCTAGGCTCTTCCATGGTGAGGACAAATGGGTACAAGTGCAATTGGTGATTTGCCTTGTGACAGCTGTACTCACGTTTCAAAATGTCAGCTCTAGTGCAGCTGAACAGGGGATGGGGTGTGTAAGGATATTTGGCGTGTTACAGCACAGAGTACAGCACTACTGCACAGGTAGCAATTTTTTTTTTGATGCAGCACCAAATGCCTATGGTGCATTGCTATATGTGTTACCAGATTAACAAGGAAAGACAGGCTATTCAGTCAAAAACGATTTTAACATATAAGATGCAAATCTATTTTTACAGTTAAAAGCACACGTGCACATTCAAAAATGCACACTATTTTCACCTGAAATGCCTATGGTGCAAGAGACACATTTGAAAATTAATAACTAACATTACTCATAACTAACCTGACTAATGAAACTGAAGTTAACATAATCCACTAATAAAAATGTGTCTCCACTGCAGAAATAGGCCTACTCTGAAAGTGAACTTTTAAACGCACATTCATTTTTTTTTTGTTTTCTCTGCTGCTCTGTCCACATAACTACAGGAAGCAAAGGGGCTCGAAAGAACAGGAAATCAGTTGGTTACAAAGTATTACTATAAAAATGAGCCATTGTGTAGAGAGGGAGAACAGTGGAGATTTGGAGAGCTGGGAGAAGGATCTGTTTTTCCTGGTTGGAGCATTTCTGCTGAAAAAGTTGAGAGTTCCAGGCAATGACCCCGGTTTGAAAACGAAAGGCGATCCTTTTCACTGGGGTTAATCTTCAAGGGAGCCACATTCAGAAAGAGAACAGATGAAGAAAACTCAGGCTGAACAGATAAGGTAATTACATAAGTGTGGGAGCTGAGTGTGTACGAGAATATTCAGTCAGTGTAGGAAAGGAGATTCCGGTGCCTTAATCACATGTTAATGTTGCAAATCGAGTTCTTTTCTCCCCCACTCTCTTTTCAGTGTATCACAGACAATGCTGTTACTGTGCTATTTTATTTATTTCTATAAAGAGTGAGATCGTGTTTAAATGCAACTTTTATAATACAGAAAAATATTTGAAAGCAGACGGGTGGTGTGTCTTATATTTACCAATACAGTGCTGATGATGAGGGGAGATTTTTAAACAATGCAATTGTCATTTTAAGACAGATGTGTGCATGATCATATTCAGTATGGACAGTTGAGAGTGATTGTTTGTAGCATAGCTCGTTGGAGATACATGAGCCAACGGGAAGAGGGACTCTCTGAACATAGTTCCCTACCGTATATAAGGTAGTAGAAATTACCACAAAATTACCACATATAGCTCTCTGTCGTAAATAAGTCAGTGAGATCGCCCATGGTGGCACACTAACACTAACACTGAAAATGTGGTATTCCTAAAATGTAGGTCTGAGGTCTCTCTAGTGTTTACAGGGAAAATATAAGCAAAGATAAGGGATTCTGGACATTGGGGCCACAAATAAAACAAGGCAATTATGCTCACCAAAATACCACCAACCACGCATACCAACCACGCATACCAAATATGCATGTCTGGGTGCTGAAATAATGCATGTCCACTGTATTATTGTTGCACATGGCCCAATCTGAATACAAGGAGTGATTATTGCTAAGTTATTTTTCGGCGGTAATAAAATACCGTCAGGCCCCAAATCTCCACAAAATACCCAACATATTTTTTATCTAACTGCTGAGTTACTCATGGCCTTGCCTGTGGATGCACTCAGCAACTCCTCCATGACATTGCAAACTGATGAGTTTTGAGTTTTTCCTGAGGATCAAACTCTGTGGTATGCATTTATGAATTAGAATCACAGCGGAGACCTAAGCGAATCATGTCAAGCACAAGAGCAAAGAACCAAGCACAATTAATTGTGCTGCTGTAGATACCAATTAGTGAATTTGGATTTCCAAAGTGTGCATGGGAAGTTCATGCTGGCTACATAACATATTGCGAAGTGAAGAGAGCAGTGGTGCTGTGGAGTCATGGCAGCGCAGAGGCAAGAAGCAATGGGGGGGTGAACCTACAGTTGTCATAACGATAAAGGCTGCTGCTAATGTAAGCTCAGAGTTCTGAGAACCCACAGCAGACAGGGATAACACCACTAGTAAGCAAATGCACCGAACCCCAAGGACCATGAAATGTGACACCAGTCAGAATTAATTATTGAAACGATCAGAGAAAGGGAATTAAGGCATTGCAAGCACGAGGCAATGCAGAAAGAGAAGCATTGCTCCTGGAGCCAGGAGAGCAGTGCCCGTGCAGGAGAATGATCTGAGAGATCCAAGAAGTGGAGCAGGTGATCCTGGCCAGGTATTGCACACTGAGAAAGACAGAAGATCTCACATGCCTAGGCCAACTTGGAAGGCTAACAAAGATGCTGTTGCAGATGACAATGAAAGGTCATTGGAAGAGGACGCCCAGAAAGACTAACAGGAACTCAAACTACTGGCCACTTAGGAGGCACTCTACACCTTATCGGTGAGGGGAGCATTGGTGAGAGGAGTGCTTTTTCAAAGTGGTTTTCTGAGAGTTAATGATGCCCCTTACTAATGTGAAGGTGACTATAAACTTTGAGAGCGAGAATGGCACAATATCCATTATTAATATGAAATCTGCATTCCTTTTATGTAAACTGGGCCACTACAACCATAGATTAGGAAGATGTGAGAGAGTCACCATCCTCCTGGATGGATTACAGAAAGTGAGTTGGGTACTTTATCCCTCCAAAGGTGAATCGTGGCAGAGAAACAGCTGGGGGCACCCCTTGGATTCCATGTTTTTCCACAAATAAGCTAGGGACGAGAGCTGTGGCTTGCAGCCCATAACAATACTGTATACGCCCTGAGTTCATTGTCCCTGATCAATCAATTGCTACATTTTGGACTGTTCCAACATATAAGTGCAGACATAAACTACTGCCTTGGAATGATCAATAACTGGAAGTTTTACAGAAGTGACACCTGCAACATCTCTGCCCCCTAACCTGACATCCTGCTCTGGTTCTGAAGATGGCCTCCTGGTCCTCTCAACCATTTCTGTTGCTCCTGAAGCCTTATGTGAGGTCTGAGCCTGGTGGCTGGGCTTCTTTTGGGTTTTGCGCTGAAGTACCAATCAATGTTCTTTTTTTGTGCTTTGTGCAGTGCATTCCAGTGCGACTTAGCCTGCAGTGATCACCGGCTAAGTGATCACCAACAACATCTGTGTGAATTCTCTTCCCTTTCTTGCTTCCTAGCCACCTTCAGGTGGCACTTAATGAGGATTTTGAGGGAGCGTGGAGGGACCCATTGGAATCTACAGTTATATGATGGAGTTTGTTTAGTGGCCAACCTTCGAAGTCACCTCTTTCATTATATTTAATTTCATCATCCAACTTCTATTCATTCAGTTACAACAGTTTTGGCCATCATTGAATGGTCATGATTCTCTTTCAATGTCTTTGCCTTCATTTATTGAACTACCTCATGTTTTACTCGCTGTCTAATTGTAAAACCAAAGTCACTTTTCTTTTTTGGTGCCATATTCAGTACTTATCACAAAATACCAAATTCTATGGGCTCTGGAACAGTTTAGAACTTTTCTTTTGAAGCATACCTCCAACATTTTATTTTCTCAATAAAAGACACTATATTCCACCGATCAGA
Organism: Ambystoma mexicanum; assembly: GCF_040938575.1. Lineage (NCBI taxonomy): Eukaryota > Metazoa > Chordata > Amphibia > Caudata > Ambystomatidae > Ambystoma > Ambystoma mexicanum. The sequence goes on from NC_090926.1 coordinate 501,148,408, forward strand.
GGGTTACAATTCAAGCTCCCACTCGTTCACAACCTTCTCCTCCATTGACAGATACGTAATTTCAAGTAACTCACCATTATCCACCAATCAACTTCCTCTGTTGACCAATATACTCAGGAGGTTCAAGAGGAAGTGACATCTTTATGAGATGACATTGGAAAGGTTTACGAATCAACTAAGTAAATCTGAAGAGCGAATATATTCTCTTGAGGACAGAGTTGAAGGAATAAAGCACCTTGAATTGGAAGCCGCTGTCACTAGTTTAGAGGCCAAAAACATGTGTCTGTAGAAATGACCAAATGCAAAACATCCGAGGCAGAAATGACTGAGTTTTTTTAAAACACATTTGGTAGGGATTTTTGTAAATTTTAATTAAATAATAGATTGGGGGTGGGCTAATGGTATTAGTTAAGGTAAGAGGTGATGGGGTGGTGCAGAGAGTTGCATTATCAAAAGGAGCGCAAAAAGCAAAAAGTAATTCTTGTTTTTCACAAAAAACGAATTCGGTCATTTCTCCTTTGGTTTTTTTTATTTTTGGTTATTTCATGGACAACCAGATGAAATTACATCAGAATGTTCTGAATACTTGAGAAACTAGAAGTATCAGACCCCATCATCTGGCAAGAACAATTGATTCTGCATATACTACAAATGTATCCCTCCTTTGGAAATTCAGTGAGTGCATCTTGTAAACTCCATAGCAGGGGTGCATGACTCGAATCCGAGGCCATTAATATCCTGTTTTTGTGTTTCATTAAGGTAGCTCAGATTCTGGAGGCTGTCAAAAAGAAGAGCAAAGTTTATTTTGGAGGCCACCACATTTTTGTATCTCAAGGCTTTTCTAAATCTATGTATTCTCCAGTATGCTCTTGCTATTTTAGAATTAAATATATTTGTGTACAAGACTGATGACTTATGATTCTAAAACTGAAATGTCATCTCTTCTAATCTCAAATCATACCCACTGTCACATTCTCCTTAGACTGGAAAGCTATTGTAGCCATAAATAATTAATGGTGAATTAATGTAGATCGTCAGTGTTCCTAAGATTCTAGAAACTCCATTGTGAAAGTCACACATGAGTTTTTCCAGCTTAATGAGTAAGGGTCACTTTCAAAGATTGTGGTCTGTAACGCATATAAAGCTATCCTTTGGGGCCACATCATTAGTTCTGTGGCATGGCATGGCAAATTGGCAAATCACATGGGCCCTCATTACAACACCGCGCAAAACCATGGCGCTATTAGCACCATGGTTGCTACCGGTATTGTAACGAGTCCGCCATGGTGAAATGGGGAAGTATCACCCCATTCCAAGGTTGGCGGGCCGTACTTCCCCATTTCACAATGGCCCTTCCCCATTCCCATTTTTGCCCCATAGGGCATAATGGGAATGGGGAAAGACGGTAATTACGGTACTGCAAATTGCGGTACCGTAATTATTGCCAGGGTCCCTTTGCGGGTCCCTGCAATAATGGCTGGTTCCAGCCGCCTTCATGGGGATTGGGCGCTAAGGGATTACCGGTACCGGTACCCTTACCAGTACCGGTAATCCCTTAGTGGCAGGGTCGTAATGACCCCCATGGTGTGTAAATCCCTGTGAAAATGCTATTAAAATGGAATTTGATTATTACTTACCTGCTCCCTCTAATGAAGGATTGAAAACCCTCATGCATGTCAAAGTTAAATGATGTAATCCAACCATATACAAGGCATCTAGAGTATCAATGAAATGGCAATTTAATATGTTTGGAAGTGCCAATTGGGCAAGGTTTTTACGTGCATCCTACTTAAAACACATACGTTATCGAAATAATATGGCTGCGCTAAAGGTCTCACACTCAGTTTAAATGTATGATTTTGACACAGCAATAGTGTATGGGGGTTACTATGAGTCCCTATACACTCTTGAATCAGATCTCGCCAAAGACCAAAGTGAAACATACTTACAAGATACTTCTCACCTTGTGCTCTACTCAATCTCTTTAATGGAACATGCTGAGGACCCCACGGTGACACCTGCACCAGCCTTTTTGCGATCTGGGACCCACATTGGCCCAATTCCGGCTTGCGGGACCCTGAGACTACTCTGGCCTTCAGGAACCCACAGCCCACCTAAAGTGCATTACGCACCCGCAGTCCAGTAACCAATTTAGGACTGCATACAGCACCCCACTGCTATTGCTACAGCAGATACTACGGACAACACCGCAACCAGTGTTTATCCTGATGAACGCCAACACAAAGACAGACTCCAATGAAGCCAGATTTGGCCGGAACACACCTGTGTCGATCCCCTGTGATACAACTGTGAAACCCCCCTTCCGTGTATGTTTTGTAGAAACTGTTGTGTACACCCTGTGTTAACCATGCCCTGGACTACTCTCCGTCCCAGGTGCACTTTGTTCAACTGTAGGTTGTTCCTACCATCATATGTGATTGTGCTCTTATGTGGATTTTTGTACCTCAATATCACAGAGGGGATACTTACCTTGTATTACCACTAAATAGAATCACTCCTGTCCATTGTCTATTACTCTCGTGCTTACCGAAAGTACTGTAAAGTAACTGCAAAGTCACCAAGAATTCTCTGTGTTGTTTTGAAATAAACTTATATGTTCAGAACCACTCAACCGCTTATAGGATCTCTCATCCTGATTGTTTTCAAGATTTATACATGTGCCCACCTGGGTATATCAGGACCCCGCCAGGCACCCTCATTTTCTACTTGACAAAGCTAGTCATTACAATTTTTTTTTAAAGGTAAAGCTCCATTTCTTGATCAGATTCGGAAATGTCTTTACATTACTTTTATACATCTACTCTGTCCTAAATTGCAAGTTCTATTTGATTGTGACCACTAGGGTAAAAAAAATAATAAAAAAAAAACAGTGTCTCTTTCATAGGCTCCAGAATTACTGTAATTCCCAAAACTGGGAAGATAACCCCCCCACGGTAAGAAATTATCAACCTGTATCCCTGATCTATATGGAAGTCAAAATCTGTGCAAAGATCCTAGCATTGCATCTCAAACCTCTCTTGCCCAAATTCATAGATACAAATATCTATGAATCTATCTCCATTTATCACCAAACTCATCAACGCCTCCTTCTCTTCTGGCACCATCCCCAACAACCTCAAAGAATCCTGGGTCCTCCCCCTACTAAAAAAACCCACACTCGACCCAGCCGTACCCACTAACTACAGACCCATCACCACCGTCCCTTTCCTACTAAAAATCCTCGACAAGACAGCCTACCTTCAAATTCAAAAATTCCTTGAACAAAACCACCTCCTAGGAGTCCGGCAATCAGGTTTTAGACCCCAACACGGCACAGAAACCGCAATCATCGACCTCAAGGCTCAAATTGACACTCTGAGAGATAATGGGAAAACTGCCTTGTTGCTCCTCTTAGACCTCTCGGCAGCCTTTGATCTCGTTGATCATAAAATCCTTTGTAGCCACTTAGACTCGGCGGCCCACCTTTCCCAAGAAGCTATAAGCTGGATCACATCATTCCTAAGCAACAGATCCATGCACGTCTTCTCCACCACGGCCTCCACTGACCCCATTCCCATCACATGCGGGGTCCCACAGGGGTCATTTGTTTCCCCCACACTATAGAACGTGTTCACTAAGCCCCTGTTTGATGATCTCGACGGTTTGGGTATCACCTACACAAACTATGCTGATGATACCCAAATCCTCATCCCGTTGACGGGAGACTACAACACGGATTTGGCCCTGGTGAACAAGATGTACCTCATCATCCAGGCATGGATGGACTCCCATAGCCTATGCCTGAATGATGACAAGACTGAACTCATCATCCTGGGATCAGCCACAAACCTAAACAAACTGGACCTCAACTACTCCAGCTTCACCATTGATGGCAACCCTATAAAGGTAGCTAAGGAAGTGAAAACCCTTGGCATCTATCTTGATTCCACCCTCTCCTTCCATAAACAGGTCAGCTCCATGGCATCCACTACACCCGACACATGCAAGCTTATACGCTCTGCCAAACCCTTCCTCTCCACCCAAAGTTGTATTACTCTAGCCAGAGCTCTCATAGTATCTAAACTGGACTATTGTAACTCCCTCTATGTAGGCGCCAACAAACAGATTACCAATAAAATCCAGATCCTACAGAACAATACCCTCAGAGCATCGCTTAACTTCCCTAAAAGAGAACACATCTCAAATACTAGGACAACCCACAACTGGCTCACTACCTGTTAGGGAGAATTCTCTGTTTAGGCTGAATTTCCTAACCTAGTGAGTCCCCCAGCAGCTTTGCTGGATTTCTGGAGTTTGTTTTTTTCCATCCTGCCAAGAGTGAGACTCTTTTTCTCCCACTCTTGGACGTGAATGTGTGTAATTCCTTTGAATGTCAATGTGTTCGATGGGCTATGGGGTCTTTTACTCCATAGGGTCTCATATGTTTTTCTATGTGTGTTACACCGCACCCTCCGTGCCGTAACACTGGGGCGTCCTAGCGGACCTCCATCATAGACTCCATACAAATTACTCATGTTCTTTTGGAAGAATTATTCTTTTATTTTCATGACTGACTACTGTCTCCCCGGGCATGTAAAGTCACCATTGGCTTTACTAGACCTAAATTTACTAACAGAACTAGTACAAACCATCCTATTGTGGACATACTAGTAGGGGTAATTCGATTACTCCTGGGTCTGTTATTCGAGGGGGCACTGTCCCGTCCCCCCTCGCCGAGTTTTGGCTTGTGGCAGTGGAAACTACTTGTTATATTCGACCCCGAATATAACCCTATGGGATTCTTCCCATTGTTGGAGATTAATACTTTTTCTCGGTAATCTCTAACATACCACCGGTTTACTTATCTTAAATAAGTCTATCGGGTGGTATTTTCTGCCAGAACTCGGTTTTTAAAATGGCGTCTGTGTTCGTCTCTGTGACTCCTAAACCAAAGGTTGGGCCCTTTGTTCCACTTTTGGCGGGCCTCTACACAGAGGCCCTCCAAAGTGGTGCCATTCTGTCTGGGTACCGCAGGGGGTGTGGGAGGGGGTTTAGGCACCCTGGACTGAGTTGCCTTGCCAACTCCAGTCGCACTCTGGTGTGATTGGCCCAAGTGGTGAGCCACCCCGCTCACCACTTAGCGTGTTTTGAGTGACAGCTAGGCTGAATGAATGGGGGATTTTCTTTCTTTTTCTCGTTAATCTCTAACATACCACCGGTTTACTTATCTTAAATAAGTCTATCGGGTGGTATTTTCTGCCAGAACTCGGTTTTTAAAATGGCGTCTGTGTTCGTCTCTGTGACTCCTAAACCAAAGGTTGGGCCCTTTGTTCCTCTTTTGGCGGGCCTCTACACAGAGGCCCTCCAAAGTGGTGCCATTCTGTCTGGGTACCGCAGGGGGTGTGGGAGGGGGTTTAGGCACCCTGGACTGAGTTGCCTTGCCAACTCCAGTCGCACTCTGGTGTGATTGGCCTAAGTGGTGAGCCACCCCGCTCACCACTTAGCGTGTTTTGAGTGACAGCTAGGCTGAATGAATGGGTGTTTTCTGCATAAAAGCAGGGCTTTTGGGACTGGATCTTGAGAAGTCGCCACAGGACCTAAGAATCCGACGAGGGTAAAGCTGAGCCGACATGCACTACGACACCTCCGGTGGAGCCCTGCTGAATTGACTCACCACTTCCCGATGACAGAGGAGATCTCCCCGCCGGAGAGTCTTTTCCCCTGACTGGTGGGAACAACCAGTCCCCTTTGCTTTTTCTTCGCACCAGGGCGCAGTGGTCGAATTGCCCGTGCAGAGCACCTCGGCAACCGGATAGCCACTACCCCTGTACCGCGACCAAAAGGTGGTGCCTTGTGACGGAGCACTCCGCGGATGGTCTCTTCCTTGGTGGTGCAACGATCTTCAACTTTCCTTCGACAACGAGATCATCTCTTCTCTTGGCAAAGACCCGTCGTGCATCCACAACCAGGAACAACTGCCCCCGCCGGAGCTGTCTCTCCACAAACAAGGTACCGTGTCCGCCTGGCTTCCCTTTCTGCCGGATAGAGTGAGGTGTCTTAATCCTCGCCTCTCCATAGAGTCGCCTCCAAACTTTCTCTAGCGTGTTGTTCTGAACTGGTCCAATCTGTCGATAACAATTTGCTACAAAGACTCGAAGCGCATTTCCACTGAGACACTTTTTGGGACATATCGCCTTGCCTCTCTCCGAGTGGGCCTGGCCTCTGAACTTTGTGATCTTCAGTAGACTCTGCCTTACTTGCCTTGCATTTGTTCGTAAAAGTGTTGGTGCCGAGTAATTTCATAACCTGCCTTTTCTCTCCCGTTCTAACGAATACTAGAGTGCCATCTAGGTTAAAGCATTCACCTCTGTCTGCAAATAAGTGGTGCAGTTGAACCTAGACTTGTCGAACTATTGTTAGGGGGATTGATCTTTCTCTTATAGTAATTGTGATTGAAGTTGTTTGCCGTATTAGTGCCAGAGTGTTTTCCATAGATGTGTTGTTATAAATAAATACCTTTATATCTTTACACTGAAGCCTTGTTCCGTGTTTGCTTGTTCTACTTTGTAGATTGCCCTATTTTGTATACTCCACATACTCCCTAACTCTTCTTGAGAGAAGTCTGACTGCTAAGCCACAGCTACCAAGTGAATCTGTGTGGTACAGACTGCTACCAAGTGGGTTTACTGCCAAACACCTGTAGTCCTAAATCTTTTGCAGTGGTCCCAGAGGGAACTGCACAGGTTTCCGCCTAACACTACCTCGGACAAAATTCTGGTTATGGTAGCCTCCCTGACCCACAAATGCCTTAACAACGCAGCTCCCCGTTATCTCTCAGACAGAATAATGAGATACATGCCCAACAGACTCACCAGAAATAGCAATGCTAACCTGCTTGCTGTTCCCAGATTCAAGCGCATGAAAATGGGCGGCAACAGCTTCCAGGTAAAAGCAGCCCAACATTGGAACTCACTACCACCCTCCGTCAGAGCACCTCAAACCTACCACCAATTTAGGCATAACTACCTCCAGTGGTTTAAGAACAAAGACCAATAATGACAGCCAATAATGACACCCTGCAACCACTACACATTTGTTCAACTTGTAACTATGTCACAATGTTACTCTGTATCTTTGTAACTGTTTCTACTCACTGTAACTGCATCTACCCACTATGTATAATAATGTAAATAATGTACAGTATTGTAACTAAGTTGAGAATATTCTTGTACTGCTTGCGCCCTCATACCTTCAGGTCCGGTGCTCCATATAAATGAATAAACAAACAAACAAATGAAATGGTTTTGTTAATGGCAGACACCTCTCAGCAAACACTTGGCTTTTCCATAACATTGAAAACTTGTCATCAAAAAACATTTGTGATGTCATCTTCGATGTCCCCGGTGTTATTCTAAACAGTGCACGGTGGTGGCACGAGTTATGGTCACTTAGCTTACCATAATTGGCAAATTTCAGGGATTTTTCGGTTTTACTTGGAACCATAACTTCCCTTTGACATTTTTTTCACTGAATTTAATAGGTTTTTAGTAGCGCAACTTAACCATCACGTCCCTTTAACTAAGTTTTTTATACTGAATTTCATAGGTTTTTAATAGTGCAACTTAACCATAACCTCCCTTTACCAACTTCTTTTTACTGAATATAGATATACATAGTGTGAATTTCATAGTTGTTTACTAGGATGTCCTTAGTTTATATACATGTAACATAGAATATACTGAAACCCCTTGCTAGTGATTTGGATGTCCGCGGACTGTGCGTATGTCCGCGGACTGACGCGGACAACTTCAACACTACCCAAAAACTCAGGGGGTATCTTAGATTGTTGTATCATGCCATATAAACACTGAACAAGTTGAAAAAGCATCACATGAACACATTATATGTAATAATAAATGAGAAGTGGAACCTATATATGTAAGACATGAACCGTCCATTTAAATATCATATGTACTAGAATTGAATATACCAAAACAAAAAAGATATGCCTCCAACATAACTACCTCACAGAAACTGCACAGAAAGGAGCAACAACAGACCTACACAACAGTAAAAACAAAATTTACCAGAAACTAGTAAGTAAACTTCCTTTTTCTTATATATTTCTAAACTGTCTGTATTAAGTACACTAAAAGTGATATATATTTTTTTTACACAGAAATGTCCAGTACTTTGGAATGGCTTGAAGAACATTCCCCACATGATGAAATGAGTGAAGACAGTGATACTAATGGTAGACACTTTTCTATATACGCAAATTAATAACCATTACTTTATGTGTACTTAACACATTTATTTTTTAACAGACCATACAAACAGTGAAAATGATATAACAAAAGATACATTAGAAAATGCTCTGCAGCAAATGAAACACAAAATTAATAGGTTAATGAAAAGTTTCATTCTTATAAAACACTTTGTGGAGAACCACATAAAAGAAAACATTGAATATCACTGTCCCACATGTACCTGTTCCCCCTCTCCATGTCCCAGTGAACTAACCCCAAACCCTCACCACCAAGAAAAACATTATGAGACTTCCATCCCTTCATCCCCTCCCATTCATCCTCTCCAAAACCCTAATTCCCCTGTATTTGTGTCAGTTTCTGCTTCCCCCTCTCTTTCATAAATGTTATATTTGCATATAACAATAAAATATTATGTGTGTTGTTAATTCATTCCTTTGTGTCTTATTTTTTTTTAAAAAGGCAGTTAATGTGTCCATGGACAGCGCGGGTGTCTGGAATGTCCGCAATTAACCAAAATGGGGGTATCCTAAGAACACTATACCTGTCCGTACTGTCCGCAATCAAGATGGAACTGTTCTTAGAACACACTTGATGTCCGGGTTGTCCGCAATTAACGAAAATGGAGGTGTCCTTAGAACACTATACCTGTCCGTACTGTCCACAATCAAGATGGAACTGTCCTTAGAACACACTCCATGTCCGGAATGTCCGTGATTAACCAAAATGGATGTGTCCTAAGGACACAATACCTGTGTGTACTGTTCCTAATTAAAATAGGAGTGTCCGCACTGTCCGTAGAAGATCTACGCACATGCGCACCACACCCATAGGTCCTACGAACATCGTGCCTGTCCGTAACTGTCCTTCGCACGTGTGTCGCACTTTTAATTAGTTTGAGGTCCCGAACACTGTCCGTAGGACACCTGCGTGCATGCGCACAACCGTCCCTGTGCATTTGGTGTCCTTCAGACAGCTGTCCCATTCGTGAACGTGTCCGCAACGTCATCATGTGACCGCAACCACGCTGAGCGTGTGTCCTGATTTGCAGACACTGTCCGGGCCCCTGAACATTTAAAAAGTGTTTTTTGAACACTCCCAAGTATTTTATAGTAAACGGTCACCTTTGCACATGTCCCAGACAATGTCCCTGCCAATCTACAGACTTTTTGGAACTTTTTGAGCCTTTTTCTGGTGTTTGATCTGTCCCTGGACAGCCCGGCTGTCCATAGAGCGCGCACCAGCACCCCTATAAAAGGCCACACCCTACAATTGCTCCACATTGTGCTTCTGGCTACCTGACAGAGCATTGTTTTTTCTTGCATTCACTGCATTGCTGCTGACTCTTGCCTGCTGTCCTGCAGATTGCGACCATTGCTGCTTCAGATTCATCTCCACCCCCACCCTCTCCACCACCACCACCTGCCCAAGGGCCTGCAGAGGGGAACAGGTGTGAGGATGCAGAGGAGACGGATGAAGAGGATGAAGAGGATGAGGTAATGGAAGTCCCTGCTACCAGCACTCGCCGTGAGTCTTGGATCTGGTGGTTGTTTACCACTCTTGATGGAGTGCCAAAAGCTTGTGCGAATAAGGTAATCTGTAATCAGTGCCACATGGTGCTGAGTCCTGAAGGGCCTGGCTCGTACAGCTTTGTTACGACATTCATGAAGCGACACCTAAGGTCGTTCCACGGTGGGGCTATTCGCAAGGTTGTACCTTGTGATAAACGTAGTAGGTTGAGTTCCTCTACAGCATTCTCCATTTCTGCTCCTGTCACCCTGCCTCACAGGCCATTCATGATGCTGTTGACCCTTACCTTTTGAGGGTCACAATATTGTGTATTTGTATTTGTATCTGTATTTATTTATTTGTATAGCGCAAACCAGACCCGGAGGCTACCGGGCGCATATCTTCAAACAGTGGTTACATAAAAATATGACATTACAGAGACAGTTAAATTAAGCATTGGAATACAATCACATTACAGGTTAGACAAGCAATACCAAGTAATCAGGATTTTCAGTGTGTCAGTTGGTTGTCTAAGGTGACTAGCCAAAGTTTGGCTTTGTGTTTGAATAAGTTCAGGGATGACATATTTCTGATAGTAAGAGGCACATCATTCCAAAGTTTACCTGCCAGAACTGTGAAGCTAGCCCCTCCGGCTGTTTGGAGCTTGTATCTAGGGATATGTAGGCTCTGGCTAATGGCAGACCTTAGTGACCGAGGTGGGATATAATGAGTGAACCGTGAGGATAGATAGGTAGGTGCCAATTATTCTTACATTTGTAGGTCAGAGCAAGAGATTGTAATGAAATCCTTTGGTTGATTGACAGCCAGTGAAGGTTCTTCCTAGTTTCAGAGATGTGAGCTGATCTAGGGATATTGAGGGCTGCTCTAATGGCATTATTCTGTATGATCTGGAGTTTGTCAAGGTTACATTGGTTAGTCCCTTGGTACAGTGTGTTACAGTAGTCAAGTTTGGACATAACCAACGTCCTAGCAAGGGTGATACAGTTCTGAGTAGAGAGAAAGGGAGAACATGCTGTGATCAACTTACAAGTGTAGGCAGAGGCGGCTGCGACTGCATTTGTTTGTCTGTGGAGGGACAGAGTGGAATCAATGTAGATTCCGAGGGTTTTTGTGTCTTTGGAGACTTTTATGGAGTTTCCGTCGATATTGAAGGAGCTGAACATAGGGTTCAACTTGTTGTCTTTGTTGTGTACCTAGGATGAGGAGCTCTGTCTTGTCATCATTAAGACAGACCTCATGTTGTGCCATCCAGGCTTGAATGACATGGTAAATGTCATTTAAAGATTTTGAGTCTACCGTGTGATCACCCGTGATGGGGATGAGTATCTGGGTGTCATCAGCGTAATTAGTGTAGGTGACACCCAGATAGTCAAGCACATTAAACAGCGGTTTAGTGAAAACATTGCAGAGGGTAGGGGATATGCACAAACCTTGGGGGACTCCGCAAGGGACTGGCCCAGGGTCGGCAGATGTCTGCAAGAGCGATGCAGTACTCTGCAGGGGGGAGAATCTTCGGAGTGCTTTCCAGACTGCGGTCAAGAAGCACGAGAAGGTCTGCCGACTACCTGAATAAGGCCCACCATACATCTTCCTCTCTCCACCTGCCCTTTCTTATCCTCATGGTTGGTGTCCCTTCCTTACTCTCCTTTCTCCTCCTTTCCTTGTGTGTCGTGTTTAAAAAAACAAAAAAAATAAAACAACAAAAAAAGGCTCTTTTCAGAGCCTCCTTTCACAGTTTGAAAATAGAAATAACAAATGAATAGTGCAGGGCCTTGTGCATTTTTAGAAGTCCAAGGACAGTCCACAAACATTTATTTTTTGGGGGTGCTGCCCTATCAGAACCAATGCACTTTTCTATGGGAAGAAGTGGTGGCTCTGAAAAGAGCCTTTTGGTGGTGTTTTTTTGTGTTTCAAAACTTCCAATGATTAACACCTACTGCAAAAATTATTAATGTAATTACAAAAATGGTTGCAATGCATTTTGTATATTTAGCTGAAAAATCTGATTGCCGATAAGTAAGATGTAATCCATCTCTGCAAAAAAAAGTATGTGCTACAAAACATAATATTTTCATTGTGAAAAGAAGACATGCCAACATCTCTTAAAAAGGCACAAACAGCCTTATTGACATTGTGCCTTGCTTTCTCCATTTGTGGACCAAATGAAGAAAAGGCAGCCACATTTGTCTCTACGCAATTGGAGAAAAAATTACTTGGGGATTTGGAAACATGTCCATGACCTTCCCAAGTCCTTCTTTCATTGCAAATTGCAAAGAAATTCCAGACACATGTCCTAAACTGTTCCCTCCACAATGAATAATAATTATGTCTGGATGACGCTGTGTCACCAAAGTAGCACAGAGAGGTACCAAATCCAGCCACTTGATTCCACTCACTCCATGCCAGTGCACTTCCACATGTGGGAATCCAAGATGTGCAGCCACTCCACAGTGTTCTGCATGCACCTCCAACCAATGTATCCATGAGTCTCTCAAAATCCAGATAGTCTGTTTTCTGAAACACACAGCCATAGCTATCTGTTCTTCTCTCAGGAAAAATACTTTCTGAGAAGCTCTCTCCTTACACAACACACCCAGTATACTTTATTGACCAATCCCTTGCTCTCCTCATTCTCATTTGCATTCCTCTCCACCCCAAAATCCCCATATGTAACACGCAGTGTCTGCCAACAACCACCATGTCCGCGAACATATCGAAAAATCTGAGCGTGATGAATTTAAATTTAAATAATTTACCCCATTTCCCTTTGAGGTTGGCTCTGAAAAGAGCTGTTTCTTTTTTTTCTTTTTTTTTTGCAGATGTTTGAGAGACACCTTTTATTTTATATTTCTATTTTGTTTTTGTTTTCTTATTTTACTCCTAAAATCTTCACATTAGCTTCTCCAAAGCAACCCTTATGTTCCGAAACAGCATGCCATTTCCCATAAAAGATGCATTAATACCAAACAGCATTACCAGAATCAATGTTCTTATTATTACAAAAGAACATACCAGCTCTAAGCATGAAATCAAATCAAACATGCCTCAATTGATTGCACACCTACCAATGTTTTGCTGAGGACAAAAAACAGAACTATTGTCCCATATTGCCCTAGGTTCTAAACCAGAAAAAAATAACTTTGGAATTTAGAAAGACTGTCATTACTGCTTGAACCAAGTGTTCGAAATCTGCCAACAAAGTAGGGGCACTGACATAGCACAATGCAAAGCACCACTGTGGAATACTACCACATGGAGACTGTTCATCCTGCCCATATCTTCACAAACCTGTACAATTCCTTGCACATTGAACTCAGGCACAGTGCTCCACACCACCTCCACTCCTTTAACATCAAAATTGTTTGCCACATTCCTGCATGTAGTATACTGCTCCAAACCATGCACAAACATATCTCCAACCACCAACACCCAGACTTTCTCCTCCTCTGCCATCTTCACTACACACAGCCTCTTTCAACACAAATCCACAACCTCAACACCTGATTGGCTAATCCCTACAGTCCCCTTTCCATGGTGGATTTGCTGGAAAACCCCGGATGTAGCACACCCTGTCCGCAGAAAGCTGCTGTGTCCGCGGAGTGCGTGACTCTCAGACAGCCCTTCTACCCTTTCCACTTCACTCTCTGTGACATTCCCTCATTGGATACAGCTAAGCAGTCACACAAACATCCACCAATCACCTCCAAGAACTCTACATCTAACTCCATCATCATAGTTCAGCACTTCAAATGTACTGTTGATCACTCTGACTACAAGTCTCATGTCATTGGAAAGTACCTACTACAAACACTAATGTACAAGTCTCCAAGAGTTCTACTTGCAGCTTCATGCATATCCACATGCATGAATACAAACTACAGGTATGCATATTTTCTGTACAGTACATGTACAACTCTTAAAAATGCATATAAACAGGTTAACTGCCACTTTACCTGTATAACCTATAAAATGAACTTACTGTCATTTTTCCCATCTGCTATAATCAACTGCCACTTCCAAACCTGTCTGCTATCTAAATTCTTTTTTTACACACACAACTATCTAAAAATGTGTCATTTCATATTAAAAGATGGGATAAATAACAGTATAATTGTATATAAACAGTAGTAGTGCATGATAAAATTACACACATCCAGATGGATGAGTTCATGCATCTTTATACACTCACACAGATAGACACTATCATTAGAAAAGCTCCCAGCTGAAATAATACCACTGCCTCTACATCACATCCTTGTGCTTTATTACGCACACCTTCACAAATGCATACATTCCATACTTTTCTATACAGTTTCTGCCATTTACCCTATAAAAAAAGCTATATAAGTATATACTTATTTCTTCTATCTCCTAACATCCAATAACACAGACTTAAGAAACCAAGTGAGTTTCATACGATTAGTGTATACTCATTTGCGAAACATGTTCAACTAACAATTTCTAAGTAAAATGTACAGGCTGCACATAGGTAAAAGAAACTGCATGCACACACTATGTTCAGTTATCAAAAAACACTACTACTACAAAAACATAAAAATCATTGGCCCTCATTACGACCCTGGCGGAAATCGAAAAACAATGGGGGAAATGCAATACCGCCATCGAATAGCGCTCGGTGCGATCATGACCCGTCACCGTAAAGTACGATGCCAACAGCGACACCGTAGTGAACGCCAACGCTAACTGCACCAAGTACGCGCACGCGCGCCATGCCAAACCGTAATTACCACCATGGCGCAACGGTACGCGAATTCTGACCCTAGCGGACATGCACCTAACGCCATCAAGCACGGCGGAAAGTACCATTCCGCCATGGTGAGAAGTACGGCATCGCGAACCAACCGTAAACGGCCCTACTGAGTGCCTGTACACCGCTCCCTGGCCACATCGTACAACTCCTCGTAGGTGCAATGAAGTCACACAATGCAACCAGTGAAATGTACAAGTCATCCATGCCTGCCAACGACCAAATGAATCTCAAGAGGGGCCAATGGGAGCTGCAGGGCACAGATGGCACGAATACAGAAGCTATTCAAATGGACATGACCTCAGTCTCCCTCCAAGAAACGCACGCAAACACAGGCACCTGTGACCAGCCATATTCTGATAATCACATCATTTCACCAATCCACCTGGCTGACCGGCATCTGTTACACAAAAGCTAATCCCCCGCCCCTGAGCATGACATCATTAAAACAGTCATATTGGCAGCCCTTATCCCTGACCTCACTGGGCTTCGTAGGCAAACGCGCCCAGTACAGTACCACGCAACTATACTCCGAAGCTGGAACCCAATGCAGATCTCCTCACAATACATCGCTCCACAAATAGGAATATGCCACATCACTTGCAAAGAAGAACGCTACACGGTTCATATCAGAATAGAAATTTAATGCACAACAAAATCACCAAGCCGATACAGGCATTAGGCCATGAACTCCAAAATATATTTCATCATTGTGGGCTGCATCCGCAATAAATCACCAGCTACTTCTTGTGTGACGCCCTGTTCCTTCATGGTACACAGGGGCTACATTCTCGTACGAAAAGGCAACATGGAAGCGCCTAGAACCGCAGGGCCGTCCCATTAGGGAGGCACTAGTCCAGCTGAAAGGCCGAAATGTTGCTCCTAGCCACTAGTACTGCGTAAGGGCATGTGGCCCATTGGTGATCGTCCCATAAGATCGTAATGGTGCTCCACTGATTAACACGAAGCAGCAGGTGTCAGGAGTAAAATCCATCTGCAGGAGTGGCATACAGATGGCAGTGGCAAAAGGGGAGGAGATACCTGTCACCCAAATGAAATGAAAAAGAATAGTATGGGCATCAGAACTTCATTTGAATTACTCACTTCAATGATCACACCAAATCCACAGCCATATGCATGCTAGCCCACTCCAAAGGATCATCACCACCCAAAAACCACTTGCGAATCATAACTATATATATCGAGGTGAAAACACTATTACAAACGAGTGTTTTTGTGCATGCGTCTGTTAAAACAGAATCCATCAGATGGGATTAGTAACGTGCATAGACACAAGTGTTTGAAGGCGCGTCGAGACAGAGTGGGTTCAACAAGGCCAGATAGACGAAAGTCCCACTATGGCAGCCCTGCATCACATAGCGCAGGGGAGGTGGATAGATTCCAAGAAGCCCTGTACATGGCAAACTCTGTATTAAATCATCTGTCCATGCATCCATACATCATTCCCTCATCCCGTAATGAAAACGCCTGATTTCATACTCACATAACATGTGAAATTTCCATTGAGGCTGTGCGTTATGCAGCCTGCAAAATCCACTGTGCTCCAGCCCGTAATTCCAGTGTTGTGAAGTAACATGTATTTGGGAACGTCCGGCCTTATCGTCCACTTCGCTATTGCGCATCCCATACTATTCATATCAATCATTGCATTCTCGCCATGGCCCCTGTCCCAAGGACATTGAACAATAGAACGTTATATTTGCAGTCAGACCTGTGGGCATCTCCTCGCCGCTAGCTGAAAACCGAAAGCGCCGTCCTTCGAATTCCTCATTTGCAACATCACGTGGAAAAGGCATCTGTGGCCGCTTGAAATCACAAATTAATCCATCTAGTGCGGCTGTGTGTGAAAATGGCAACTGGCTTCACTCACAAATGGGACGCCCCGCCCGTCGGTGAACCTCGGTACAGTGTTGCATGAGGGTCCACCGTTACTCGAGTACTACGTTCCACTGACCCTTCACAAGTCTGTTCGCGACTGCAAAGATAGTATGTGAAACAATGGGACCATAGCAGAATGAACATATCAACCAATATTACACTGCCATCGGGTACAAATACATGATTGTAATAGCAAGATGCCATTCGTCGAATTGCAGCGTTGTGTGCGGGACGTGCTCGCCCAAAGGGGATTGCAGCTTGCACATGTGGAATGAATCACCACAGGTGGAGGCTATACAGCCTGAAAACACATAAATTGCACACCCAACCCCCTCCCACAACCACACCCACTCAGAAATGCTACCGGCAGGACTAGCGATGTTGGCCCTGGGGGACCTGATAGCACTGCAAGTACTCCAACTTCAAGAAGAAGACGAACCCCAACTACTACAACAACCGGCCGCACGGAGGAGACGCAGGAGAAGGAGGAGGGCAAGGCAGGGCCAGCAAGGGCCGCCAGCACAGCCACTACCACCACGCAGGCAGCCCGCAATCCCACGCCTCCGAGCACATCCGTTCGACCTCACTGATGAGCAGATCCACACCCTCTACCGTTTGGACCGGGACACCATAACCGCCATTGTGGACATGACAGAGGCTGACCTTGTCAGCATGATAGATAGCCCAACCGCCATCCCACCCCTACTGAAGGTGGTGTCTGTACTCCACTTCCTGGCCACAGGCACCTACCAGCACACATTCGGACAGTTGCATGGCATTTCACAGCCACTGTTCTCACGGACACTATTGCAAGTGCTCGATGCCCTCCTGAGGCACGCAGACGACTACATCTCTCTACCACGCTCGGAGCAGGAAATTACGAACGCAAAAGTGGGATTCCATGCACTTGGCGGCATACCGGGTTGCATTGGTGCCATCGACTGCACCCATGTGGAATTGGTCGTCCCACATGCCATGGAGGCCCAGTACCGCAACCGAAAACAATTTCATTCTCTGAATGTACAAATGGTGTGTGACTCCAACAGGATCATTACACATTGTTGTGCCCGATTCCCTGGATCAACCCATGATTCTATGGTCTTGAGGAACTCTACAATACCACGCTACATGGAGCGACACGCAGGGAACAGATCCTGGCTACTCGGTGAGTCTCATTTCAAGCATGATAATGTGGGGTATGTGATGCGGCAATGACCTGGCAGGAAGGGGGGGGGTGCGTACGTAGCAATGTCATTCCACAAACATCCTTTATTGTCCACATACAGGTGATGCCGGGTATCCACTGAAGAGATGGCTCCTTACACCACTCCGGAACCCACGGGACCAGCATGAGGAGGACTACAACCATGCCCACTCACGTACCCGTGTAGTCATAGAACAGGCATTCGGCCTACTGAAGACTCGTTTCCGCTGCCTCAGCAGGTCTGGGGGGGCACTCCTGTACCGCCATGAGAAGGTTGCAAAGATGGTCATGGCATGTGTCATGCTACACAACATGTGCGTACGTAGAAATGTGCCCATGCCCCCTGACGCAGAACTGCAAGCACCTGAAGATGGCCATGATGAGGGTGGGGATGTGGCAGCACCTCAAGGAGTCTGCGAGGCACAGGAGGGCCATGACATTCGTCAGCATATCATAGATGCATGCTTCTAGCACTCACGCCTGGTGGCTGATACATGGACACGGGACTTGTGGCACTGTGTGTGTCTGGAACATGCACAATATGGACTGTACACCTATAATGGCCTCGTACACAAAGATCAATGTCCACACATCTCATTGGATGATCGTGCATTATTTATGGCATATGTGAAATCATGTTACACACCCCATCGACCCGCCACCCAAGTGAGCCCAACACACCCCCTCCACCCTCCTACCTCCCCCCCGAACACCAGTGTCCAAAGATGCTCATTGTCAGTGGGCAGACGCTATTGCAAGCCCCCTCTCCGGGTATCAGGGGCACCCCTGCCTGTGGAGCGCAGGTTCCTCCCAGATCTACGTTGGGGGCTGCCCTGGACGGAACTTGCAACGGATGATGTCTCTGCCTGCTCACGTCCATGCATGTCCCTGAGGGTTTGTGAGAGCTCAGTGAGCACACGGCGCACAGCGGCAAGTTCAGCACATACGTCTTTGGACGTCGCATGCAGTTCCCCCCTCAGGCTCTCGGTGCTTCTCTCCATTTGTACTCTCAGGCTCTCGGTGCTTCTCTCCATTTGTACTCTCAGGCTCTCTGTGCTACTCTCCATTTGTGCCCTTAGTGTCTCTGTACTTCTCTCCATTTCTGCCCTAAGTGTCTCAGTTGATGTTTCTATGTCTGCCTTAGTGCCCCCACATTCATCAGCATGGTCCTTGAGGAGCGTGGCCAGTTGCTGCTGTTGCACGATCACCTGGTCGAGGGACTGTTGCCTCTGCTGGGCCATGGCCATTTGCGGTGGTGTCACAGAGGGGCTGGTCACCTCATGTTGCCTTGCCACAGGGCTTGTGGGGGATGGCCAGTAGTCGTCATGTGGGTGCCCCTGCGTGGTATCCTCATGGTGTACGGGATGGAACAGACAGGGGGATTGAGACAGGTCATGGATGGATCTAACTTCGACATCCCCGTTTTCTGTGTCGGAGCATGCTGCCATTAATGCAGTGTCACCTATGGTGCTGCTGCCACCAGAAGCAGTGCCTACTGTGGCATCCATTGGGGGGACCTGTGGTGGTGCTGTTGTGGGCATGCTGGCTGCTGGGGTGCCTGTTGAAGTTCCCTCCTGTGTGCTGCCACTTGATTTGTGCTGCTGCCGTGTCTTGATGCGTGCAGCTGAGGTGGAGGGTCTTTGGCCGTTGGTCTTGGCCCTCTTTGCAGGTGTGCTGGTAGGGGTGTCCTGGAGCTCGTCGTTTGAATCGGACCCTGTGGTGGAGTAAAGGAGGGCGAGCGTTATTAATGGGTCTGTGGGAATTGGAATGGCAATGTATCACATGCATTGGGGTGGTACCTGAGGGTGATTTGGGTCGGGGCCTTGGAGGTGGTTTCATTTTTGTGTGGATTGAGGATGCAGTTGTTTTGCAGCCTGCAGTTAGGGTGTGCCTGCTGCACGTGTAGAGGGTGTTTTTAGGATTTTTAATTATTTATGTATTTAATGTGACTTTTAAAGTGTGCTATCAGGCCTATGTATGTGGACGTTCTCCTGGACATGTGTTACTGTTGCACTATGTGGACACGTGGTACTTTACATGATTGGACATTGTGGTTTTAGCATTGTTTTATTTGGTCCACCTACCTGATTCTTCGGATGTCTGCACTCCTTTCTCCATCCCTCCGACTCCCTCTATACTCTCCATTCCAATGGTGGAGGCACAGATTTCTTCCCAGGGGGTCAACTTGATGGGTGATTCCGATCCTCCCCCGGTAGCTGTGGCAATGTTACGGTTGGCAGAAAGTATGCTACGGACGCGGATCCGCAGGTCGTCCCATCGCTTTCTGCATTGCTGTGGGTTGCGGGGTGCGGTCCCCACCGCACTTACCCGCTGTGCCACCAGGGCCCATATGGCCTTCTTGTTCGCAAGTGCCGTCCTGGTCATTTGCGTGGAGAAGACGACGGCAGCATTCTCCTGGAGGGTCTCTGTGAGCACGGTGAGTTCCTCACGGGAGAAGTGGACCTGCCGCTTGCGATCGCACGCTTTCTTCGCTACTTTTCCCATTTTTCTTGGTTTCACTAGGGTGGATGACGGGTTGGGATGAGTCTCAGGGTAGTATTTTTAATGGTTGTGTGGAAATAGTGTTTTTATAGGTGTACGGCGTGATGTTTCCCGTTCCGGGACCATGTTTTTACTTCCGTTTCCGTATATTTACGGTCACCGTACTTTCCGATTGCCGCTCATTGCGGTGACCGCTAAGATGGGTGGCGGAATTGCACCTATGGCGCCGTACGGCGGCGGTGTGGGCCGTTTTGGGGTCATTTCCGCCATCGCGGACTTTGCACTTCCGCCATGGCGTGGTGCTCGTGCCCGATGGGTCGGAATGAGCCGCACTTTGCTCCGTCGTGCAATGGCGGAAACGCTATTTACGCTATGGCGGTCAGGTCAGTCACTTTCCGCCAGGGTCGTAATGAGGGCCATTGTCTAAATTAACAACAGTGCTATAAACACACATATTCACTAACTTCTTTCTTTTACAATTGCAGTGAAGACTACTCTCCTGAAAAGTAGCAGCATCTGAAGTACAAACAACAACTCAGAAGAAACCCACTCGTTCATAAAAGTAAGTACAAAACTAACATAATGTTCTAATTGTTACTCAAACACACTGTGGGGCTGATTCATGGAATGTGTGCACCGGAACACGGGGATTTCTGTGCCATTCTGCCCACAAATCCCCATTTGTTAAACAGGGATTTGCGGCCAGAATGGCACACAAATCCCCGTTTTTTGGCACACATCTTCCTTAAATCAGCCCATAGAATGTTAGTATTGCAGAACAAATAACTGTTTTAATACTATACCATTAGATTTAGTATTAGTGCTTCTCCTCACCACTAGCTTACTTTTTATTGTCATCTGAACCCCAGTATAGTAACACACAAATACAAGAATAGCCTTCCCAGCTTGTTGAAGCTGGCCAATGCACATTCACACACCTTCCCATACATCCTTACCATCATACTCAGATACTCATGCACACAGCACACATACATTGCACAACAGCGCAACACATACCTTCTTTTTCTTCCAACAGACCCCAAAGAATGCCTACCAATAAGCAAGTCCGTAGAAAGCAAGGCAGAAGTAGAGCAAATCAAAATATAAGTGCCCAAAATAAGCATCCATCTCTAGCAGAATTTGTACAAAAAGTTCAAACAAAACAGCAAATACAGTCATTAAGCGAAACCAAACAAGCTTCCAGTACAGAAACTTTGCTTCCTCTTTCAAAATGTAAAACGAAACAGAAAGTGATTAACAAGAATTCAGCTACCACTACTACCAACACTGCTCCTATAAATCTTGATGTAGTGGCAAGTAATCATCCCAAAAAAAGTATTTTACAAAAATTTTCCACCACAGAGTCCTTCAGAATCTTATAAAAACAGGAGAGAAATCAAGCACAACCCTTAAAACCTACCGTAGAAAATGAATCTTAGAAACTCTCATAAACAGTGCAATCTTTCTCAAAAGGAAGTTATTTATTTTAGTTTTAAACAGAATGAAACCACTAACAAAACTAACTACTAAACTACAAAATCGACTTCTCAATAAACGAAATATCATCAAAAATAACTTCTGAAATATCTGTGGAGGTGAATGGAGTCACACCACAAGCACAGAACCATATTTTAATGAAGAAGCATACAAACAAAAGCAAACAAACACATTTGCCATACATCGCAGTGGTCGTGGGTATGAACATCTTAATAATACCATAATGGAACAGGAAATGCTGCTTACAAAAATATTCCCAGAAAACTCAGTATCACCTCTCTCTTCAACTGGACCAAAACGTCCAGTGTACAAATGGCCGTGCACGTCAATGTGTAACATTGCCAAAAATTCTTTCAAATCTTTACGCCAGTTCCTCAATCAGTATGTGAAAGGGAAAGACAAATTCAAAATGAAACTACTACAAAATATGGATACCTATCCAGTGCCGAAATACAAAGGACTACAAGGACCTTCATTATCCTGCATTTCAGGACCTATTTGCAAAAGCACCATCCATAATATCAAAATGATATTAACACATCATTCAACTATAAGAAATCTGGTCCATAAACTCTACTATGCTAAAAGTCCCTCTTTGCCACTAGCCAAATGAAATAACAATCTTCTACGTGGTACAGCCAAAGACCTACATGAAGAAATAGAGCATATCCAGAGAAAATATTTTGGACGTGAAAGCCACTTACAAAATGCAATAGCTTTACAACAGACTAGCAAGAATTGTACAGATGGAAACCTTCTACTACACATATACAAAAAAGAAATACTAAAATTTGAAAGTACATCCGCTGAAGTATCAAACCATGTGTGTGTATGTTGCCGCTGAACTTTTCATGAAAGTTGCACAAAAAAACTGTAGCTATAACATACAAAATAAAAGACAATGACAATTCCAAATGGTTTGAATTAACTCTCTACCTTATAGCAGAAAACAAATATGAAATAACTGACCACTTTTCATGGAATAATTAGCGCGGCGCAAGTGGCCAAAAACGTGCTTATCGCAGTGGAATAGCGAAAATCGCAGTGCAAGTGCGAAAATCGCACGAAAAGCAGCGCACATCGATTCATGGAAGGCCGTGTGCGAGAAAACCAGCGGATATGCGATAAAAAAGTGTGCGGCGCACGTTGGCGCACAGGCCATCTAACTGCATGCACCAGGTCACAGCGAAAATCGCACAGGCCACAGCGAAAATCGCACATAGCGCGGCGCACGCAATAAAAGTAGGCGGAACACGGGTGTAACACTCGGAATGGGGAACAACTTGCCAAAATGTGGGCGTCACGGGGGAAGTACAGGGCACAAGTGCGCGGAACGCCCACACGCTCGCCTATAACACGTATTCATGGAATAGAATAGGGCAAAAAAGTGCACGCTCAAACCAGCGCACAGGCACAAACACGACCGCCACAAGAAAGCAGGCGGTAGCGTCTTTGGGGCTGTAAGAAATGTACGCCAAAAGATGCGCCAACAAATAGCACCTATATACTGCCATGATGAATGTCCTATACTGTGGCCCTCCAGGACAAATGACGTGCAAAGGGGTACCCACAAACACGGACACCCGCTGACAAAAAATACGTGTGCATGTATACCAGGGTGCGCGGGAAGTCTCACACGCGATTTGGCCGGGTACGTGGATTTCAGGGGTGCTTCGGGAAGTTCCACACGCGATTTAGCCGTGTACGTGGATTAAAGGGGTGCGCGGGAAGTTCCACACGCGATTTGTCAGGGTACGTGGATTACAGGGTGCGCGGGAAGTTCCACACGCGATTTGCCCGGGTACGTGGATTTCAGGGGTGCGCGGGAAGTTCCACACGCGATCGGCCCCGTGCAAGCAGGGTACGTGTATTTCAGGGGTGCGCGGGAAGTTCCACACGCGATTGGCCCCGTGCAAGCAGGGTACGTGTATTTCAGGGGTGCGCGGGAAGTTCCACACGCGATTTCAGCAGGGTATGTGTATTTCAGGGGTGCGCGGGAAGTTCCACATGCGATTTCATCAGGGTACGTGTATTTCAGGGGTGCGCGGGAAGTTCCACACGCGATTGGCCCAGTGCGAGCAGGGTACGTGTATTTCAGGGGTGTGGGGGAAGTTCCACACGCGATTGGCCCCCTGCAAGCAGGGTACGTGTATTTCAGGGGTGCGCGGGAAGTTCCACACGCGATTTCAGCAGGGTATGTGTATTTCAGGGGTGCGCGGGAAGTTCCACACGTGATTTCATCAGGCTACGTGTATTTCAGGGGTGCTTGGGAAGTTCCACACGCGATTGGCCCCGTGCAAGCAGGGTACGTGTATTTCAGGGGTGTGCGGGAAGTTCCACACGGATTGGCCCCGTGCAAGCAGGGTACATGTATTTCAGGGGTTCGCGGGAAGTTCCACACGCAATTTCAGCAGGGTATGTGTATTTCAGGGGTGCG
Organism: Ambystoma mexicanum; assembly: GCF_040938575.1. NCBI lineage: Eukaryota > Metazoa > Chordata > Amphibia > Caudata > Ambystomatidae > Ambystoma > Ambystoma mexicanum. The sequence continues at coordinate 501,172,512 of NC_090926.1, forward strand.
CGGGAAGTTCCACACGCGATTTCATCAGGGTACGTGTATTTCAGGGGTGCGCGGGAAGTTCCACACGCGATTGGCCCAGTGCGAGCAGGGTACGTGTATTTCAGGGGTGCGCGGGAATTTCCACACGCGATTTCAGAAGGGTATGTGTATTTCAGGGGTGCGCGGGAAGTTCCACACGCGATTTCATCAGGGTACGTGTATTTCAGGGGTGCGCGGGAAGTTCCACATGCAATTTCAGCAGGGTATGTGTATTTCAGGGGTTCTGGGGAGTACCACACGTGAATTGGCCGTGTGGGTCCTCCCAGGTGTACGCTCCACAACCTCCACGGCCCCTGCAGGCAGCTCACACCACGGGGGACTACCCTGCACCCCTGCTCATGTCCCGCAGGCAGCCCATCCACCATGGGCATGCCCCCCAGCCAACCCACATGTCACCTTGCACTACTGATCAACAATGCATGTCTCCCACCACCCCCACCCCCCAGCCACCAGGGGCACCCTCCACCAGGCCCCCACTCATGTCTCCCACCACCCCCACCCCCCAGCCACCAGGGGCAGCATCCACCAGGCCCCCACCCATGTCTCCCACCCCTCCCACCCCCCAGCCACCAGGGGCACCCTCCACCAGGCCCCCACTCATGTCTCCCACCACCCCCACCCCCCAGCAGTGCAGGGGAACCCCCCACCAGGCCCCCACTCATGTCTCCCACCACCCCAACCCCCCAGCAGTGCAGGGGCACCCTCCACCAGGCCCCCACTCATGTCTCCCACCACCCCACCCCCCAGCAGTGCAGGGGAACCCCCCACCAGGCCCCCACTCATGTCTCCCACCACCCCCACCCCCCACCAGTGCAGGGGCACCCTCCACCAGGCCCCCACTCATGTCTACCACCACCCCCACCCCCCAGCCAACAGGGGCACCCTCCACCAGGCCCCCTCTCATGTCTCCCACCACCCCCACCCCCCAGTCATGTTACACACCCCATCGACCCGCCACCCAAGTGAGCCCAACACACCCCCTCCACCCTCCTACCTCCCCCCCGAACACCAGTGTCCAAAGATGCTCATTGTCAGTGGGCAGACGCTATTGCAAGCCCCCTCTCCGGGTATCAGGGGCACCCCTGCCTGTGGAGCGCAGGTTCCTCCCAGATCTACGTTGGGGGCTGCCCTGGACGGAACTTGCAACGGATGATGTCTCTGCCTGCTCACGTCCATGCATGTCCCTGAGGGTTTGTGAGAGCTCAGTGAGCACACGGCGCACAGCGGCAAGTTCAGCACATACGTCTTTGGATGTCGCATGCAGTTCCCCCCTCAGGCTCTCGGTGCTTCTCTCCATTTGTACTCTCAGGCTCTCGGTGCTTCTCTCCATTTGTACTCTCAGGCTCTCGGTGCTACTCTCCATTTGTGCCCTTAGTGTCTCTGTACTTCTCTCCATTTCTGCCCTAAGTGTCTCAGTTGATGTTTCTATGTCTGCCTTAGTGCCCCCACATTCATCAGCATGGTCCTTGAGGAGCGTGGCCAGTTGCTGCTGTTGCACGATCACCTGGTCGAGGGACTGTTGCCTCTGCTGGGCCATGGCCATTTGCGGTGGTGTCACAGAGGGGCTGGTCACCTCATGTTGCCTTGCCACAGGGCTTGTGGGGGATGGCCAGTAGTCGTCATGTGGGTGCCCCTGCGTGGTACCCTCATGGTGTACGGGATGGAACAGACAGGGGGATTGAGACAGGTCATGGATGGATCTAACTTCGACATCCCCGTTTTCTGTGTCGGAGCATGCTGCCATTAATGCAGTGTCACCTATGGTGCTGCTGCCACCAGAAGCAGTGCCTACTGTGGCATCCATTGGGGGGACCTGTGGTGGTGCTGTTGTGGGCATGCTGGCTGCTGGGGTGCCTGTTGAAGTTCCCTCCTGTGTGCTGCCACTTGATTTGTGCTGCTGCCGTGTCTTGATGCGTGCAGCTGAGGTGGAGGGTCTTTGGCCGTTGGTCTTGGCCCTCTTTGCAGGTGTGCTGGTAGGGGTGTCCTGGAGCTCGTCGTTTGAATCGGACCCTGTGGTGGAGTAAAGGAGGGCGAGCGTTATTAATGGGTCTGTGGGAATTGGAATGGCAATGTATCACATGCATTGGGGTGGTACCTGAGGGTGATTTGGGTCGGGGCCTTGGAGGTGGTTTCATTTTTGTGTGGATTGAGGATGCAGTTGTTTTGCAGCCTGCAGTTAGGGTGTGCCTGCTGCACGTGTAGAGGGTGTTTTTAGGATTTTTAATTATTTATGTATTTAATGTGACTTTTAAAGTGTGCTATCAGGCCTATGTATGTGGACGTTCTCCTGGACATGTGTTACTGTTGCACTATGTGGACACGTGGTACTTTACATGATTGGACATTGTGGTTTTAGCATTGTTTTATTTGGTCCACCTACCTGATTCTTCGGATGTCTGCACTCCTTTCTCCATCCCTCCGACTCCCTCTATACTCTCCATTCCAATGGTGGAGGCACAGATTTCTTCCCAGGGGGTCAACTTGATGGGTGATTCCGATCCTCCCCCGGTAGCTGTGGCAATGTTACGGTTGGCAGAAAGTATGCTACGGACGCGGATCCGCAGGTCGTCCCATCGCTTTCTGCATTGCTGTGGGTTGCGGGGTGCGGTCCCCACCGCACTTACCCGCTGTGCCACCAGGGCCCATATGGCCTTCTTGTTCGCAAGTGCCGTCCTGGTCATTTGCGTGGAGAAGACGACGGCAGCATTCTCCTGGAGGGTCTCTGTGAGCACGGTGAGTTCCTCACGGGAGAAGTGGACCTGCCGCTTGCGATCGCACGCTTTCTTCGCTACTTTTCCCATTTTTCTTGGTTTCACTAGGGTGGATGACGGGTTGGGATGAGTCTCAGGGTAGTATTTTTAATGGTTGTGTGGAAATAGTGTTTTTATAGGTGTACGGCGTGATGTTTCCCGTTCCGGGACCATGTTTTTACTTCCGTTTCCGTATATTTACGGTCACCGTACTTTCCGATTGCCGCTCATTGCGGTGACCGCTAAGATGGGTGGCGGAATTGCACCTATGGCGCCGTACGGCGGCGGTGTGGGCCGTTTTGGGGTCATTTCCGCCATCGCGGACTTTGCACTTCCGCCATGGCGTGGTGCTCGTGCCCGATGGGTCGGAATGAGCCGCACTTTGCTCCGTCGTGCAATGGCGGAAACGCTATTTACGCTATGGCGGTCAGGTCAGTCACTTTCCGCCAGGGTCGTAATGAGGGCCATTGTCTAAATTAACAACAGTGCTATAAACACACATATTCACTAACTTCTTTCTTTTACAATTGCAGTGAAGACTACTCTCCTGAAAAGTAGCAGCATCTGAAGTACAAACAACAACTCAGAAGAAACCCACTCGTTCATAAAAGTAAGTACAAAACTAACATAATGTTCTAATTGTTACTCAAACACACTGTGGGGCTGATTCATGGAATGTGTGCACCGGAACACGGGGATTTCTGTGCCATTCTGCCCACAAATCCCCATTTGTTAAACAGGGATTTGCGGCCAGAATGGCACACAAATCCCCGTTTTTTGGCACACATCTTCCTTAAATCAGCCCATAGAATGTTAGTATTGCAGAACAAATAACTGTTTTAATACTATACCATTAGATTTAGTATTAGTGCTTCTCCTCACCACTAGCTTACTTTTTATTGTCATCTGAACCCCAGTATAGTAACACACAAATACAAGAATAGCCTTCCCAGCTTGTTGAAGCTGGCCAATGCACATTCACACACCTTCCCATACATCCTTACCATCATACTCAGATACTCATGCACACAGCACACATACATTGCACAACAGCGCAACACATACCTTCTTTTTCTTCCAACAGACCCCAAAGAATGCCTACCAATAAGCAAGTCCGTAGAAAGCAAGGCAGAAGTAGAGCAAATCAAAATATAAGTGCCCAAAATAAGCATCCATCTCTAGCAGAATTTGTACAAAAAGTTCAAACAAAACAGCAAATACAGTCATTAAGCGAAACCAAACAAGCTTCCAGTACAGAAACTTTGCTTCCTCTTTCAAAATGTAAAACGAAACAGAAAGTGATTAACAAGAATTCAGCTACCACTACTACCAACACTGCTCCTATAAATCTTGATGTAGTGGCAAGTAATCATCCCAAAAAAAGTATTTTACAAAAATTTTCCACCACAGAGTCCTTCAGAATCTTATAAAAACAGGAGAGAAATCAAGCACAACCCTTAAAACCTACCGTAGAAAATGAATCTTAGAAACTCTCATAAACAGTGCAATCTTTCTCAAAAGGAAGTTATTTATTTTAGTTTTAAACAGAATGAAACCACTAACAAAACTAACTACTAAACTACAAAATCGACTTCTCAATAAACGAAATATCATCAAAAATAACTTCTGAAATATCTGTGGAGGTGAATGGAGTCACACCACAAGCACAGAACCATATTTTAATGAAGAAGCATACAAACAAAAGCAAACAAACACATTTGCCATACATCGCAGTGGTCGTGGGTATGAACATCTTAATAATACCATAATGGAACAGGAAATGCTGCTTACAAAAATATTCCCAGAAAACTCAGTATCACCTCTCTCTTCAACTGGACCAAAACGTCCAGTGTACAAATGGCCGTGCACGTCAATGTGTAACATTGCCAAAAATTCTTTCAAATCTTTACGCCAGTTCCTCAATCAGTATGTGAAAGGGAAAGACAAATTCAAAATGAAACTACTACAAAATATGGATACCTATCCAGTGCCGAAATACAAAGGACTACAAGGACCTTCATTATCCTGCATTTCAGGACCTATTTGCAAAAGCACCATCCATAATATCAAAATGATATTAACACATCATTCAACTATAAGAAATCTGGTCCATAAACTCTACTATGCTAAAAGTCCCTCTTTGCCACTAGCCAAATGAAATAACAATCTTCTACGTGGTACAGCCAAAGACCTACATGAAGAAATAGAGCATATCCAGAGAAAATATTTTGGACGTGAAAGCCACTTACAAAATGCAATAGCTTTACAACAGACTAGCAAGAATTGTACAGATGGAAACCTTCTACTACACATATACAAAAAAGAAATACTAAAATTTGAAAGTACATCCGCTGAAGTATCAAACCATGTGTGTGTATGTTGCCGCTGAACTTTTCATGAAAGTTGCACAAAAAAACTGTAGCTATAACATACAAAATAAAAGACAATGACAATTCCAAATGGTTTGAATTAACTCTCTACCTTATAGCAGAAAACAAATATGAAATAACTGACCACTTTTCATGGAATAATTAGCGCGGCGCAAGTGGCCAAAAACGTGCTTATCGCAGTGGAATAGCGAAAATCGCAGTGCAAGTGCGAAAATCGCACGAAAAGCAGCGCACATCGATTCATGGAAGGCCGTGTGCGAGAAAACCAGCGGATATGCGATAAAAAAGTGTGCGGCGCACGTTGGCGCACAGGCCATCTAACTGCATGCACCAGGTCACAGCGAAAATCGCACAGGCCACAGCGAAAATCGCACATAGCGCGGCGCACGCAATAAAAGTAGGCGGAACACGGGTTTAACACTCGGAATGGGGAACAACTTGCCAAAATGTGGGCGTCACGGGGGAAGTACAGGGCACAAGTGCGCGGAACGCCCACACGCTCGCCTACAACACGTATTCATGGAATAGAATAGGGCAAAAAAGTGCACGCTCAAACCAGCGCACAGGCACAAACACGACCGCCACAAGAAAGCAGGCGGTAGCGTCTTTGGGGCTGTAAGAAATGTACGCCAAAAGATGCGCCAACAAATAGCACCTATATACTGCCATGATGAATGTCCTATACTGTGGCCCTCCAGGACAAATGACGTGCAAAGGGGTACCCACAAACACGGACACCCGCTGACAAAAAATACGTGTGCGTGTATACCAGGGTGCGCGGGAAGTCTCACACGCGATTTGGCCGGGTACGTGGATTTCAGGGGTGCGCGGGAAGTTCCACACGCGATTTAGCCGTGTACGTGGATTAAAGGGGTGCGCGGGAAGTTCCACACGCGATTTGTCAGGGTACGTGGATTACAGGGTGCGCGGGAAGTTCCACACGCGATTTGCCCGGGTACGTGGATTTCAGGGGTGCGCGGGAAGTTCCACACGCGATCGGCCCCGTGCAAGCAGGGTACGTGTATTTCAGGGGTGCGCGGGAAGTTCCACACGCGATTGGCCCCGTGCAAGCAGGGTACGTGTATTTCAGGGGTTCGCGGGAAGTTCCACACGCGATTTCAGCAGGGTATGTGTATTTCAGGGGTGCGCGGGAAGTTCCACATGCGATTTCATCAGGGTACGTGTATTTTAGGGGTGCACGGGAAGTTCCACACGCGATTGGCCCCCTGCAAGCAGGGTACGTGTATTTCAGGGGTGCGCGGGAAGTTCCACACGCGATTTCAGCAGGGTATGTGTATTTCAGGGGTGCGCGGGAAGTTCCACACGTGATTTCATCAGGCTACGTGTATTTCAGGGGTGCTTGGGAAGTTCCACACGCGATTGGCCCCGTGCAAGCAGGGTACGTGTATTTCAGGGGTGTGCAGGAAGTTCCACACGGATTGGCCCCGTGCAAGCAGGGTACATGTATTTCAGGGGTTCGCGGGAAGTTCCACACGCAATTTCAGCAGGGTATGTGTATTTCAGGGGTGCGCGGGAAGTTCCACACGCGATTTCATCAGGGTACGTGTATTTCAGGGGTGCGCGGGAAGTTCCACACGCGATTTGCCCAGTGCGAGCAGGGTACGTGTATTTCAGGGGTGCGCGGGAATTTACACACGCGATTTCAGAAGGGTATGTGTATTTCAGGGGTGCGCGGAAAGTTCCACACGCGATTTCATCAGGGTACGTGTATTTCAGGGGTGCGCGGGAAGTTCCACACGCAATTTCAGCAGGGTATGTGTATTTCAGGGGTTCTGGGGAGTACCACACGTGAATTGGCCGTGTGGGTCCTCCCAGGTGTACGCTCCACAACCTCCACGGCCCCTGCAGGCAGCTCACACCACGGGGGACTACCCTGCACCCCTGCTCATGTCCCGCAGGCAGCCCATCCACCATGGGCATGCCCCCCAGCCAACCCACATGTCACCTTGCACTACTGATCAACAATGTATGTCTCCCACCACCCCCACCCCCCAGCCACCAGGGGCACCCTCCACCAGGCCCCCACTCATGTCTCCCACCACCCCCACCCCCCAGCCACCAGGGGCAGCATCCACCAGGCCCCCACCCATGTCTCCCACCCCTCCCACCCCCCAGCCACCAGGGGCACCCTCCACCAGGCCCCCACTCATGTCTCCCACCACCCCCACCCCCCAGCAGTGCAGGGGAACCCCCCACCAGGCCCCCACTCATGTCTCCCACCACCCCCACCCCCCAGCAGTGCAGGGGCACCCTCCACCAGGCCCCCACTCATGTCTCCCACCACCCCACCCCCCAGCAGTGCAGGGGAACCCCCCACCAGGCCCCCACTCATGTCTCCCACCACCCCCACCCCCCACCAGTGCAGGGGCACCCTCCACCAGGCCCCCACTCATGTCTACCACCACCCCCACCCCCCAGCCAACAGGGGCACCCTCCACCAAGCCCCCTCTCATGTCTCCCACCACCCCCACCCCCCAGTCATGTTACACACCCCATCGACCCGCCACCCAAGTGAGCCCAACACACCCCCTCCACCCTCCTACCTCCCCCCCGAACACCAGTGTCCAAAGATGCTCATTGTCAGTGGGCAGACGCTATTGCAAGCCCCCTCTCCGGGTATCAGGGGCACCCCTGCCTGTGGAGCGCAGGTTCCTCCCAGATCTACGTTGGGGGCTGCCCTGGACGGAACTTGCAACGGATGATGTCTCTGCCTGCTCACGTCCATGCATGTCCCTGAGGGTTTGTGAGAGCTCAGTGAGCACACGGCGCACAGCGGCAAGTTCAGCACATACGTCTTTGGACGTCGCATGCAGTTCCCCCCTCAGGCTCTCGGTGCTTCTCTCCATTTGTACTCTCAGGCTCTCGGTGCTTCTCTCCATTTGTACTCTCAGGCTCTCGGTGCTACTCTCCATTTGTGCCCTTAGTGTCTCTGTACTTCTCTCCATTTCTGCCCTAAGTGTCTCAGTTGATGTTTCTATGTCTGCCTTAGTGCCCCCACATTCATCAGCATGGTCCTTGAGGAGCGTGGCCAGTTGCTGCTGTTGCACGATCACCTGGTCGAGGGACTGTTGCCTCTGCTGGGCCATGGCCATTTGCGGTGGTGTCACAGAGGGGCTGGTCACCTCATGTTGCCTTGCCACAGGGCTTGTGGGGGATGGCCAGTAGTCGTCATGTGGGTGCCCCTGCGTGGTATCCTCATGGTGTACGGGATGGAACAGACAGGGGGATTGAGACAGGTCATGGATGGATCTAACTTCGACATCCCCGTTTTCTGTGTCGGAGCATGCTGCCATTAATGCAGTGTCACCTATGGTGCTGCTGCCACCAGAAGCAGTGCCTACTGTGGCATCCATTGGGGGGACCTGTGGTGGTGCTGTTGTGGGAATGCTGGCTGCTGGGGTGCCTGTTGAAGTTCCCTCCTGTGTGCTGCCACTTGATTTGTGCTGCTGCCGTGTCTTGATGCGTGCAGCTGAGGTGGAGGGTCTTTGGCCGTTGGTCTTGGCCCTCTTTGCAGGTGTGCTGGTAGGGGTGTCCTGGAGCTCGTCGTTTGAATCGGACCCTGTGGTGGAGTAAAGGAGGGCGAGCGTTATTAATGGGTCTGTGGGAATTGGAATGGCAATGTATCACATGCATTGGGGTGGTACCTGAGGGTGATTTGGGTCGGGGCCTTGGAGGTGGTTTCATTTTTGTGTGGATTGAGGATGCAGTTGTTTTGCAGCCTGCAGTTAGGGTGTGCCTGCTGCACGTGTAGAGGGTGTTTTTAGGATTTTTAATTATTTATGTATTTAATGTGACTTTTAAAGTGTGCTATCAGGCCTATGTATGTGGACGTTCTCCTGGACATGTGTTACTGTTGCACTATGTGGACACGTGGTACTTTACATGATTGGACATTGTGGTTTTAGCATTGTTTTATTTGGTCCACCTACCTGATTCTTCGGATGTCTGCACTCCTTTCTCCATCCCTCCGACTCCCTCTATACTCTCCATTCCAATGGTGGAGGCACAGATTTCTTCCCAGGGGGTCAACTTGATGGGTGATTCCGATCCTCCCCCGGTAGCTGTGGCAATGTTACGGTTGGCAGAAAGTATGCTACGGACGCGGATCCGCAGGTCGTCCCATCGCTTTCTGCATTGCTGTGGGTTGCGGGGTGCGGTCCCCACCGCACTTACCCGCTGTGCCACCAGGGCCCATATGGCCTTCTTGTTCGCAAGTGCCGTCCTGGTCATTTGCGTGGAGAAGACGACGGCAGCATTCTCCTGGAGGGTCTCTGTGAGCACGGTGAGTTCCTCACGGGAGAAGTGGACCTGCCGCTTGCGATCGCACGCTTTCTTCGCTACTTTTCCCATTTTTCTTGGTTTCACTAGGGTGGATGACGGGTTGGGATGAGTCTCAGGGTAGTATTTTTAATGGTTGTGTGGAAATAGTGTTTTTATAGGTGTACGGCGTGATGTTTCCCGTTCCGGGACCATGTTTTTACTTCCGTTTCCGTATATTTACGGTCACCGTACTTTCCGATTGCCGCTCATTGCGGTGACCGCTAAGATGGGTGGCGGAATTGCACCTAGGGTGCCGTACGGCGGCGGTGTGGGCCGTTTTGGGGTCATTTCCGCCATCGCGGACTTTGCACTTCCGCCATGGCGTGGTGCTCGTGCCCGATGGGTCGGAATGAGCCGCACTTTGCTCCGTCGTGCAATGGCGGAAACGCTATTTACGCTATGGCGGTCAGGTCAGTCACTTTCCGCCAGGGTCGTAATGAGGGCCATTGTCTAAATTAACAACAGTGCTATAAACACACATATTCACTAACTTCTTTCTTTTACAATTGCAGTGAAGACTACTCTCCTGAAAAGTAGCAGCATCTGAAGTACAAACAACAACTCAGAAGAAACCCACTCGTTCATAAAAGTAAGTACAAAACTAACATAATGTTCTAATTGTTACTCAAACACACTGTGGGGCTGATTCATGGAATGTGTGCACCGGAACACGGGGATTTCTGTGCCATTCTGCCCACAAATCCCCATTTGTTAAACAGGGATTTGCGGCCAGAATGGCACACAAATCCCCGTTTTTTGGCACACATCTTCCTTAAATCAGCCCATAGAATGTTAGTATTGCAGAACAAATAACTGTTTTAATACTATACCATTAGATTTAGTATTAGTGCTTCTCCTCACCACTAGCTTACTTTTTATTGTCATCTGAACCCCAGTATAGTAACACACAAATACAAGAATAGCCTTCCCAGCTTGTTGAAGCTGGCCAATGCACATTCACACACCTTCCCATACATCCTTACCATCATACTCAGATACTCATGCACACAGCACACATACATTGCACAACAGCGCAACACATACCTTCTTTTTCTTCCAACAGACCCCAAAGAATGCCTACCAATAAGCAAGTCCGTAGAAAGCAAGGCAGAAGTAGAGCAAATCAAAATATAAGTGCCCAAAATAAGCATCCATCTCTAGCAGAATTTGTACAAAAAGTTCAAACAAAACAGCAAATACAGTCATTAAGCGAAACCAAACAAGCTTCCAGTACATAAACTTTGCTTCCTCTTTCAAAATGTAAAACGAAACAGAAAGTGATTAACAAGAATTCAGCTACCACTACTACCAACACTGCTCCTATAAATCTTGATGTAGTGGCAAGTAATCATCCCAAAAAAAGTATTTTACAAAAATTTTCCACCACAGAGTCCTTCAGAATCTTATAAAAACAGGAGAGAAATCAAGCACAACCCTTAAAACCTACCGTAGAAAATGAATCTTAGAAACTCTCATAAACAGTGCAATCTTTCTCAAAAGGAAGTTATTTATTTTAGTTTTAAACAGAATGAAACCACTAACAAAACTAACTACTAAACTACAAAATCGACTTCTCAATAAACGAAATATCATCAAAAATAACTTCTGAAATATCTGTGGAGGTGAATGGAGTCACACCACAAGCACAGAACCATATTTTAATGAAGAAGCATACAAACAAAAGCAAACAAACACATTTGCCATACATCGCAGTGGTCGTGGGTATGAACATCTTAATAATACCATAATGGAACAGGAAATGCTGCTTACAAAAATATTCCCAGAAAACTCAGTATCACCTCTCTCTTCAACTGGACCAAAACGTCCAGTGTACAAATGGCCGTGCACGTCAATGTGTAACATTGCCAAAAATTCTTTCAAATCTTTACGCCAGTTCCTCAATCAGTATGTGAAAGGGAAAGACAAATTCAAAATGAAACTACTACAAAATATGGATACCTATCCAGTGCCGAAATACAAAGGACTACAAGGACCTTCATTATCCTGCATTTCAGGACCTATTTGCAAAAGCACCATCCATAATATCAAAATGATATTAACACATCATTCAACTATAAGAAATCTGGTCCATAAACTCTACTATGCTAAAAGTCGCTCTTTGCCACTAGCCAAATGAAATAACAATCTTCTACGTGGTACAGCCAAAGACCTACATGAAGAAATAGAGCATATCCAGAGAAAATATTTTGGACGTGAAAGCCACTTACAAAATGCAATAGCTTTACAACAGACTAGCAAGAATTGTACAGATGGAAACCTTCTACTACACATATACAAAAAAGAAATACTAAAATTTGAAAGTACATCCGCTGAAGTATCAAACCATGTGTGTGTATGTTGCCGCTGAACTTTTCATGAAAGTTGCACAAAAAAACTGTAGCTATAACATACAAAATAAAAGACAATGGGCCTCATTACGACCCTGGCGCTAAGGGGTCTGCGCCAGCGTTAGCTGCGCGGACCCCTTACCGCCAACTACGAGTTCCCGGAGCGCCATGGTCATTTTTCCGCCCGCTTTTTGCGGGCGGAAAAATCCATGGCGCTCTGGGACCTTGGTGTTAATTACGCCACCGTACTTTACGGTGGCGTAATTAACTCCTTCCCCACTCCCATTGAGCCCTATGGGGCCGAAATGGGAATGGGGAAGGGTAAATGGGTCAATGGGGACTTACCGCCCCGCCGACCTCGGAATGGGGCGGTAAGTCCGCCATCCGCCATGGCGTAAAGGGACTTTGCGCCATGGCGGAAAAGTCCGCCGATGGCGGAAAAAATCCGCCAGGGTCGTAATGAGGGCCAATGACAATTCCAAATGGTTTGAATTAACTCTCTACCTTATAGCAGAAAACAAATATGAAATAACTGACCACTTTTCATGGAATAATTAGCGCGGTGCAAGTGGCCAAAAACGTGCTTATCGCAGTGGAATAGCGAAAATCGCAGTGCAAGTGCGAAAATCGCACGAAAAGCAGCGCACATCGATTCATGGAAGGCCGTGTGCGAGAAAACCAGCGGATATGCGATAAAAAAGTGTGCGGCGCACGTTGGCGCACAGGCCATCTAACTGCATGCACCAGGTCACAGCGAAAATCGCACAGGCCACAGCGAAAATCGCACATAGCGCGGCGCACGCAATAAAAGTAGGCGGAACACGGGTGTAAAACTCGGAATGGGGAACAACTTGCCAAAATGTGGGCGTCACGGGGGAAGTACAGGGCACAAGTGCGCGGAACGCCCACACGCTCGCCTACAACACGTATTCATGGAATAGAATAGGGCAAAAAAGTGCACGCTCAAACCAGCGCACAGGCACAAACACGACCGCCACAAGAAAGCAGGCGGTAGCGTCTTTGGGGCTGTAAGAAATGTACGCCAAAAGATGCGCCAACAAATAGCACCTATATACTGCCATGATGAATGTCCTATACTGTGGCCCTCCAGGACAAATGACGTGCAAAGGGGTACCCACAAACACGGACACCCGCTGACAAAAAATACGTGTGCGTGTATACCAGGGTGCGCGGGAAGTCTCACACGCGATTTGGCCGGGTACGTGGATTTCAGGGGTGCGCGGGAAGTTCCACACGCGATTTAGCCGTGTACGTGGATTAAAGGGGTGCGCGGGAAGTTCCACACGCGATTTGTCAGGGTACGTGGATTACAGGGTGCGCGGGAAGTTCCACACGCGATTTGCCCGGGTAAGTGGATTTCAGGGGTGCGCGGGAAGTTCCACACGCGATCGGCCCCGTGCAAGCAGGGTACGTGTATTTCAGGGGTGCGCGGGAAGTTCCACACGCGATTGGCCCCGTGCAAGCAGGGTACGTGTATTTCAGGGGTGCGCGGGAAGTTCCACACGCGATTTCAGCAGGGTATGTGTATTTCAGGGGTGCGCGGGAAGTTCCACATGCGATTTCATCAGGGTACGTGTATTTCAGGGGTGCGCGGGAAGTTCCACACGCGATTGGCCCAGTGCGAGCAGGGTACGTGTATTTCAGGGGTGTGCGGGAAGTTCCACACGCGATTGGCCCCCTGCAAGCAGGGTACGTGTATTTCAGGGGTGCGCGGGAAGTTCCACACGCGATTTCAGCAGGGTATGTGTATTTCAGGGGTGCGCGGGAAGTTCCACACGTGATTTCATCAGGCTACGTGTATTTCAGGGGTGCTTGGGAAGTTCCACACGCGATTGGCCCCGTGCAAGCAGGGTACGTGTATTTCAGGGGTGTGCGGGAAGTTCCACACGGATTGGCCCCGTGCAAGCAGGGTACATGTATTTCAGGGGTTCGCGGGAAGTTCCACACGCGATTTCAGCAGGGTATGTGTATTTCAGGGGTGCGCGGGAAGTTCCACACGCGATTTCATCAGGGTACGTGTATTTCAGGGGTGCGCGGGAAGTTCCACACGCGATTGGCCCAGTGCGAGCAGAGTACGTGTATTTCAGGGGTGCGCGGGAATTTCCACACGCGATTTCAGAAGGGTATGTGTATTTCAGGGGTGCGCGGGAAGTTCCGCACGCGATTTCATCAGGGTACGTGTATTTCAGGGGTGCGCGGGAAGTTCCACACGCAATTTCAGCAGGGTATGTGTATTTCAGGGGTTCTGGGGAGTACCACACGTGAATTGGCCGTGTGGGTCCTCCCAGGTGTACGCTCCACAACCTCCACGGCCCCTGCAGGCAGCTCACACCACGGGGGACTACCCTGCACCCCTGCTCATGTCCCGCAGGCAGCCCATCCACCATGGGCATGCCCCCCAGCCAACCCACATGTCACCTTGCACTACTGATCAACAATGCATGTCTCCCACCACCCCCACCCCCCAGCCACCAGGGGCACCCTCCACCAGGCCCCCACTCATGTCTCCCACCACCCCCACCCCCCAGCCACCAGGGGCAGCATCCACCAGGCCCCCACCCATGTCTCCCACCCCTCCCACCCCCCAGCCACCAGGGGCACCCTCCACCAGGCCCCCACTCATGTCTCCCACCACCCCCACCCCCCAGCAGTGCAGGGGAACCCCCCACCAGGCCCCCACTCATGTCTCCCACCACCCCCACCCCCCAGCAGTGCAGGGGCACCCTCCACCAGGCCCCCACTCATGTCTCCCACCACCCCACCCCCCAGCAGTGCAGGGGAACCCCCCACCAGGCCCCCACTCATGTCTCCCACCACCCCCACCCCCCACCAGTGCAGGGGCACCCTCCACCAGGCCCCCACTCATGTCTACCACCACCCCCACCCCCCAGCCAACAGGGGCACCCTCCACCAGGCCCCCTCTCATGTCTCCCACCACCCCCACCCCCCAGCCACCAGGGGCACCCTCCACCAGGCCCCCACTCATGTCTCCAACCACCCCCACCCCCCAGCAGTGCAGGGGCAGCCTCCACCAGGCCCCCACCCATGTCTCCCACCACCCCCACCCCCCAGCCACCATGGCCAGCCCCCACCAGGCCCCCACTCATGTCTCCCACCACCCCCACCCCCCAGCAGTGCAGGGGCACCCTCCACCAGGCCCCCACCCATGTCCAACTCATGTACCCCTGCACCCCCACCCCCCAGCATCCAGGGGCACCCTCCACCAGGCCCCCACTCATGTCTCCCACCACCCCCACCCCCCAGCAGTGCAGGGGCACCCTCCACCAGGCCCCCACTCATGTCGCCCACCACCCCCACCCCCCAGCAGTGCAGGGGCACCCTCCACCAGGCCCCCACACATGTCTACCACCACCCCCACCCCCCAGCCACCAGGGGCACCCTCCACCAGGCCCCCACTCATGCTCCCACCACCCCCACCCCCCAGCAGTGCAGGGGCACCCTCCACCAGGCCCCCACTCATGTCTCCTACCACCCCCACCCCCCAGCCACCAGGGGCACCCTCCACCAGGCCCCCACTCATGTCTCCCACCACCCCACCCCCCAGCAGTGCAGGGGCAGCCTCCACCAGGCCCCCACCCATGTCTCCCACCACCCCCACCCCCCAGCCACCATGGCCAGCCCCACCAGGCCCCCACTCATGTCTCCCACCACCCCCACCCCCCAGCATCCAGGGGCACCCTCCACCAGGCCCCCACTCATGTCTCCCACCACCCCCACCCCCCAGCAGTGCAGGAGCACCCTCCACCAGGCCCCCACTCATGTCGCCCACCACCCCCACCCCCCAGCAGTGCAGGGGCACCCTCCACCAGGCCCCCACACATGTCTACCACCACCCCCACCCCCCAGCCACCAGGGGCACCCTCCACCAGGCCCCCACTCATGCTCCCACCACCCCCACCCCCCAGCAGTGCAGGGGCACCCTCCACCAGGCCCCCACTCATGTCTCCTACCACCCCCACCCCCCAGCCACCAGGGGCACCCTCCACCAGGCCCCCACTCATGTCTCCCACCACCCCACCCCCCAGCAGTGCAGGGGAACCCCCCACCAGGCCCCCACTCATGTCTCCCACCACCCCCACCCCCCACCAGTGCAGGGGCACCCTCCACCAGGCCCCCACTCATGTCTACCACCACCCCCACCCCCCAGCCAACAGGGGCACCCTCCACCAGGCCCCCTCTCATGTCTCCCACCACCCCCACCCCCCAGCCACCAGGGGCACCCTCCACCAGGCCCCCACTCATGTCTCCAACCACCCCCACCCCCCAGCAGTGCAGGGGCAGCCTCCACCAGGCCCCCACCCATGTCTCCCACCACCCCCACCCCCCAGCCACCATGGCCAGCCCCCACCAGGCCCCCACTCATGTCTCCCACCACCCCCACCCCCCAGCAGTGCAGGGGCACCCTCCACCAGGCCCCCACCCATGTCCAACTCATGTACCCCTGCACCCCCACCCCCCAGCATCCAGGGGCACCCTCCACCAGGCCCCCACTCATGTCTCCCACCACCCCCACCCCCCAGCAGTGCAGGGGCACCCTCCACCAGGCCCCCACTCATGTCGCCCACCACCCCCACCCCCCAGCAGTGCAGGGGCACCCTCCACCAGGCCCCCACACATGTCTACCACCACCCCCACCCCCCAGCCACCAGGGGCACCCTCCACCAGGCCCCCACTCATGCTCCCACCACCCCCACCCCCCAGCAGTGCAGGGGCACCCTCCACCAGGCCCCCACTCATGTCTCCTACCACCCCCACCCCCCAGCCACCAGGGGCACCCTCCACCAGGCCCCCACTCATGTCTCCCACCACCCCACCCCCCAGCAGTGCAGGGGCAGCCTCCACCAGGCCCCCACCCATGTCTCCCACCACCCCCACCCCCCAGCCACCATGGCCAGCCCCACCAGGCCCCCACTCATGTCTCCCACCACCCCCACCCCCCAGCAGTGAAGGGGCACCCTCCACCAGGCCCCCACCCATGTCCAACTCATGTACCCCTGCACCCACACACCCCAGCATCCAGGGGCACCCTCCACCAGGCACCCACTCATGTCTCCGACCACCCCCACCCCCCAGCAGTGCAGGGGCACCCTCCACCAGGCCCCCACTCGTGTCTACCACCACCCCCATCCCCCAGCACTGTGGGGCACCTGCCAGCAGGCCCCCACCCATGTCCAACTCATGTCTCCCACCACCCCCACCTCCCAGCAGTGCAGGGGCACCCTCCACCAGGCCCCCACCCATGTCCAACTCATGTACCCCTGCACCCCCCCCCCCCAGCATCCAGGGGCACCCTCCACCAGGCCCCCACTCATGTCTCCCACCACCCCCACCCCCCAGCAGTGCAGGGGCACCCTCCAAAAGGCCCCCACTCATGTCTACCACCACCCCCACCCCCCAGCACTGTGGGGCACCTGCCAGCAGGCCTCCACCCATGTCCAACTCATGTCTCCCACAACCCCCACCCCCCAGCAGTGCAGGGGCACCCTCCACCAGGCCCCCACTCATGTCTCCCACCACCCCCACCCCCCAGCAGTGCAGGGGCACCCTCCACCACGCCCCCACTCATGTCTACCACAACCCCCACCCCCCAGCCACCAGGGGCACCCACCACCAGGCCCCCACTCATGTCTCCCACCACCCCCACCCCCCAGCAGTGCAGGGGCACCCTCCACCAGGCCCCCACTCATGTCTCCCACCACCCCCACCCCCCAGCCACCAGGGGCACCCTCCACCAGGCCCCCACTCATGTCTCCCACCACCCCAAAACCCCAGCGGTGCAGGGGCAGCCTCCACCAGGCCCCCAACGATGTCTCCCACCACCCCCACCCCCCAGCCACCATGGCCAGCCCCCACCAGGCCCCCACTCACGTCTCCCACCACCCCCACCCCCCAGCAGTGCAGGGGCAGCCTCCACCAGGCCCCCACTCATGTCTCCCACCACCCCCACCCCCCAGCCACCAGGGGCACCCTCCACCAGGCCCCCACTCATGTCTCCCACTACCCCCACCCCCTGCCACCATGGGCAGCCCCCACCAGGCCCCCACTCATGTCTCCCACCACCCCCACCCCCCAGCAGTGCAGGGTTAGCCTCCACCAGGCCCCCACCCATGTCCCCCACCACCCCCACCCCCCAGCCACCAGGGGCACGCTCCACCAGGCCCCGACCCATGTCTCCCACCACCCCAACCCCCCAGCATCCAGGGGCACCCTCCACCAGGTCCTCACAATCCCCAATCATGTGCGTTATGGTCAGCCTCCACAGCCAAAAAGCCCTACCAAGTAACCCATTCACCCATATGGAAATGGAAATTACATGTTACACCCCCAATGTTCATGAAGCTAATGAACCCATGCCCGTCACACAC
This sequence comes from Ambystoma mexicanum, assembly GCF_040938575.1. Lineage (NCBI taxonomy): Eukaryota > Metazoa > Chordata > Amphibia > Caudata > Ambystomatidae > Ambystoma > Ambystoma mexicanum. The sequence goes on from NC_090926.1 coordinate 501,190,787, forward strand.
AATGGTTGCGATGGAATGGGAAAACACCCAACATGACATGCATGAAACCAATGAGATGATAACACACAGTGAAGTATGAAAACAAAATTGTATTGAAAAAAATAAAGAATGCTAAAGAAACGAAACAGACTACAATGGGAATGAGAAAAAATAAGCTGCATGTCCGTATAAAAAAAAAAAAACAGCAAATCAGAATCCAAAAAAATGTCGTCCAAAGTCAAATGTAAAAAAATATCTATGCAATCAAGAACTATGTAAAAAACTACCAAGGGTCCATGAGCCCAACTGAACAAAGGAAACCTACAAAAAAACCTAACTAAAATGCAACTATATACAAAAAGTGGAGCAGTGTCCGTCGACTCCAAATCATAATAAGAAACAAAGGAAACCTAAAACTAAAGAACTATATACAAAGGCGGCGGGCAAGTCCAGCGGCTCACTCCGTGGTGTTACGGGCCAGGGCATCATCGAACTCCTGTTCGATGTCCCGGAGGCGGTCCAGTTCCATGGCCCCGAGGGTCCGCAGGGACGTCGCTGTGTCCTCCTCCAACCCCCTGCGGATTGCCTCGAGGCACTCGGCCCGCCTCAGGGCCCTCCGCATGGAGTTCTCCGCCCTGACCATTGTGAGCCGCGCCTCTTCCGCCCGCCGTCGCTCCGCACCTATGGCGTGGCCCAACCGCTGCCACACGGATTACAGTCTCTGTCCTGGGTCCTCCTGCCCTCCGGCCGATGCCTGCCCCTCCGATGTCGAAGGCCCCGAGCCTTCATGGCTCCCACCATGTTGCTGATGCTGCTCTGCCTCTGCCCGTGCACTGCCTCCTGCTGCCTGCACATCCTCCGCCGACTGGGGTGCAGTTGTTGATGTGGCCACCCCTGCTGGACCTCCGACTCCCGACTGTGGCAGGGATGCCTCCTCCACCAGCCTGGCCGCACCGTCAGAGGCAGCTCCACAGGGCACCCAGGTGACTGATGGGTGGGAAGATGGCACAGAGGACGACTGGCTCATAGGGGGTCCAGTTTAGGAGGGGGTCGGAGCAAGCCCCATCAGACGGAGGAATCCGGCCTGGGTGACCTGTCCCAGCAGGCTGACGTGGTCAACGAGCCATTCGAGATGACGTGCAGTCTCTCCATGAAAAGACTGCAGGTCACCTCGCATGGCCCGTTGACGCAACGCCACACCAGCCAGGACAGGCTCAACCCGGACCTGGATGGCGACGTCCGCAGGCAGAGGAAGGCCAGTTGACGTCAGCTCATCCCCTGCCTGAAAACGGGTCTGGACGTAGGCATCCCTGCTGGTGCAAGATGATGTAGGGACAGGATCGGGGACAGGATTGCACACAGGCACCTGCGCGGCGGCCTGTGCTGCCTCCTGTCCCTGGTCCTGCACTGCACCACTAGCACCAGTGGGATCCCCACCTCCAGACCCCGTCTCTCGTGCTTGCACGGCCTCCTCCTCCACCAAACCCCCCACCAACCTAGATGACTCCGTGCCATCTTCCCCTGTTGGGCCCTGTGGGGTCCCAGCTGCCCCTTCTGCTGCCGAGGAGTCCAACTGCAACCTCCGCCTCTTGGACCTCCCCCAGGCAGCTGCGGCCTGGGACGCGGCACCGGACTCCTCACTCCCAGATGAGATGACAACACGGGAGGGGAGCCGGGCCTTGCGTCTCCAGCTGGCGGTGGGATCCCCGCCGCTGTGCACCACAGCACCTTCTCCGCCCTCTTCATCAGTTGACGCTGCAGACAGGGAGAAACAAAACACAGGCATCAGGGCACTGTACAATGGACACATACACACATGACAGTTGCACATGAGTGGCATTGGAAAACCTCAGACATGTCATCACAATCCCCAACACACATGTCATTGCAACTCGCACACATGAGCCATATCACAGCCATATCGCAACTGCCAGCACCATCCCTACACATACAACAGCATGAGCAGCCAAAGGGGAGCCAGACATCACATGCAACACAGGAAGTGCACCACACATGTACACACACCACCACACTTGCATGCATGTGTACACCTCTGCCAAGTGTCGCACTGTTCAGACGGGCATCCATGTCACATCTGCCAATCAGGCTTCCACATACCGCTGTCACATGCATCCATGTTGCATCACTGTTGCACCCTTGTCAAATACACACACATGCACATGTACACAGTGCTCATGCATGCAGCCGAAAACAACATACATGCGTGACATCACGGACATGTCTACTTACATACACATTCATCCAAACATGTGTGCACGCACAACTGCATTTGCCATGCAAGCCTACACACACAAGCACCATCCATGTCTCACACATTACAGCCCTCGCATGTGTCAGCCCCACGGCCATGTACACCCCCACCCATACTCGACCCCATACAAACAGATGTGCAACCTGCACAATACCGAATAATCACCACACGCACTGCTCACAATCAGGATGCATGTACACTCACTGCTCGACTCCAGACGGGTCTGCTTCTCCAGGACCTGGACGTGGAGCGCTGGGGATAGGCGTTCCAGGACCCTCATCTGTTCTTCCGACAAGTGGCCCCGGCGCCCCTTGGCATCCGCTGCCTTCAAGAGGCGCCGGGCCTTGTTCAGGGTCCTGGACCTGAAGTCCTCCCAGCGCTTCCTGACATGTTGTAAGTCGCGGACTGCCACCCCCTCCGCGTTGATGGCAGTCACGATGTCAGTCCAGATCTGAGTCCGTCCTTCCTTGTCGGCGCGGGAACCTCCGAAGAGGGCATCATACTGCCCCAGGACTTGCTCCACCAGGACACCAACTTCGGTGGCACTGAAGCTGGTGCCCCTCTGCCTCTCTGGCCGGGAGTTGTCAGTGGTCACAGATGGTGTTTGCCCCGACATGACAACCCCAGAGGCAGGAGTGTGTGGGCAACTGGGTCCTGGGGCTGGGCTGTGGAGCGATGGAATCCCAGTCGGGAGTCTTCGGTTCCAGCAGGGGTGGTCACAGCAACAGCACCCCTGGCTGATGTGCAGGCAGCAAATGGCAGTGCACGTGGGCAGCAGGCAGTCAGGCAGCAGCAGATGGCAGGTGGGAGCGTGCTCGGGGCTCTGGGGGGCAGTAGTTCGGCCTTCTGGGCAGGAGCGTGGTCTTCCGTGTGCATACGCGTGGCCAGCTTGATACGGAGTGATTTGGCACGTGAAAAGTCTGCACGTCAGCTTGAAATTCGAGGAAAGGCCCTTATACGCGATTCTATTGGACCAAAGGCCCTCAGCGCGTAAGCGTGTCTGTGACGTGCCCCCCCACGGGTGTTTCCCACACAGCACGTGATGACAGAGCACACGTGGAAAGACTGCACGTCAGAGTGTCATCGCGTGTAATTGGACAGCACGTCAGAGTCTCATCGCGTGTGATTGGTGGGAATGGGCCTAGCGCGTACACGCGGCAGTGACAAAGCGTGTGATTGGTGGAAATGGCCCTACTCGCAGAAGTGACAAAGCATGTAATTGGTGGAAATGGCCCTACACGCATAAGTGACAAAGCGTGTAATTGGTGGAAATGGCCCTAGCGCATACACGCCGCGTAAGTGACGCTGGACGTGTGGGCCTGTATAAAAGGTACGTGTAGAACACCATTTCCTTGTACGTGCTTTTCGTGGAGAGCGAGTGGGTGAATTCTGTACTTCTTGTCGTTTCACACGCGATTTACTTCACAGTGTTTCAAGTTCGTATTCCCTGTTACCTCTGACAGCTTTTTCTCTTTTTTCTCTTTTACTGGTTTACCTGGGCCTGTTCCCTCAAACAGTGTTCCCTTCTACTGTTGTCCTGTCTCCTCAGACAGCGTACAAATCTTCTTTGGGCGGGGGTGTTGCCAACCAAACGCGCTCCTTTTTCACGCTCTTTTACCTGGCAGACGGTGAGTCACGCACGTATCTAACATCTGTGCTTGCCCCGTGTGTAGCCTACCCCTTCAGAGGTCATTCTAGGCTGCGTGTGACACGCATACGTTCATTCTTGTGTTACTGGGTGCCACAGCGTAGTGCAGGTTTTTCTTTCTGCACACGTGGTCTAGGAGGGGTTGCGTGCACGTCATCTCCCTTTTTTGGGGCTCCTGTGCGTAGCGTGACCCGTCATCTTTCCCCAGGGGTTACATTCAGTCTTGCAAGAGCACTAGGGTACAATTACCATCTGGTACCCAACCCCTTTGACCCCCAATTGCCCAGGACAATAGTTTACAGCCACTCCCATACGCACATTTACATCAGTGCCATGGCTGGGAGGCGAGGATTCCGTAAGGGTGGCAAAGGTGGAAGAGCCACAAGTGGTGGCCGTGGTGGATCCGGTAGGGGACATGGTCGTTACTTGCAGGGTGAGCCTGTCCCCCCATGTGTGGAGGACCAGTCAAGGGCACCCATAATCCCCCCCCTCCCGTTGAGGCTGATGTGGCTGACACCATCCATGCTCAGCCCTTGTTGGACCAGCCCATTGTGGCACCAGACCTGGCTGACTCCATGGATGACTTCCAGGTCAGCAGGCCTATGACACGTGCGCTGGTGCACGTTGATGTCACCATGCCACGTGCATCTGGGGCAGCAAGGTCATCTGCTGCACCAAGTAGGCAGGGCGGAGAGGCTGCAGGAGCAGCTGCGGCTCCATCCACCCCAGCCTTCACACACCCAGCCAGGACAGTGTCGGTCCTAGTCCATCCTGCTGACATTCCCCCTGACACCATCACACTTGAGCCAATGCCTGCACCAACTCCCATGCTGAGTGTGCAATCCCACACTCCTCATACAGAGTCCACCAGGGCTCCTGCCCCTAGTGTCCAGAGCGGTGCAGGACACTCAGGATCACCACCACCTTCCAAGCGGAAGAGGAAGAGTGCTCGTCTGGCACAGGCTGATGCCCCAGACACGGCTACACAGTCCGTCCCGTCCAGGAAGCCCAGCTTCACGGATGACGAACTGAATGCACTTGTCGAGTATGTGTCCGCACATGACAACGAGATGGTCATTGTTGCAGGATCCAAGACCACACCTGCACAACGCCAGGCACACTTGCAGACCGTTGCGGACATCGTAAATGCCCTTGAAATCGTGAGGCGCACAGCCAATGATTGCTATAAGCGCTGGAATGACCTAAAGCGCAGGGCAAAGAGTAAGCTGGCCTCAAGTCATGCCGCAACTCTAGTGACTGGAGGTGGGTCTCCAGTAGTAGACATGGAACTCACTCCACATGAGTCAGTCGCTGGGACCTACGTCACGGAGGAACAGATCCAAGGGGTGGGACATCTGGCTGATTCCGAGGCATTGTCCGGTGAGTGCACATGCATGTGTGTGTCATCCATGTGCATGGTGTGTGTGAGGGCTTCTGTTTGTGTGCCAGGTGAGAGTGTGTGCACCTGAGTCGTATGGGTCAGCCATGTGCTTCATGCAATACATCCTGCGCAGCTGTATTTGGCCATAGCAGTATCCCTTCTGCCAACAGTAGACATCTAGCCCAACTGCACGCCAGTTGCCCTTGAAGTGTCACCTTGCCACAACATTGTTGCTTATTTTTCACTGTTCATTCAGTCAGATTGTTTGCATTCCACCACTTTCACTAGGCATGTCGCAGTCCTCTAGTCACATGTCTGACATGGCTATGGTAAAGTGGAGTGACTTTGTTACCTGGATATCATTTGTTCACACATGTCCCTGTGCAATTGGACCATTTCGGACTGGCAGCTCCAGGGGAAAAATCTGACCTGTTTGATTTAGAAAAGCTATTACATGCGGGAACTGGACTGAATGAATAGGTGCTGCCCTCCTCTCCATCTTCACTCAATAGCAATGGTACATGCCATCTGTGTGATGGCATGTGTGTTTCACCTGGCAATCACAGGCCAATGTGTGATGCCACTGCCAGGCAGCATGCAGAAAATGTGTTCATCTTCCATCTTGGTGTCATCAGTGTGGGCCATTTGCCTGCCCTTCATATGCAGTGAGGGTGCATGCATGGGAGGGTTTTAGTCATGTGGGACATGTGTCAATCAAGTACTGGTTCTCTTGCTTCTCAGCCCTCATTGTGTTCCATGGTGCTAATGCCTGTTTCCATTTCTTTGTTTTTATGTCTTTGCACGGGAAGACGCACCTGATACTGCTGGGGTTGTGGAGATGGTGCAGACCCAGGAGGGGTCCGAGGGCCGACCAACCACCAGTGAGGGACGTGGTGTGGTGGTGGGTGAGAACCCACAAGTGCTGCAGGTCGTGCTCTCAAGGGGTGTCTCTGGCAGCACCTCCCCCGAGCTGTACTCAGGTGTTGATTCGGATGAGACCTACGTGCCGTCGCAGGTGAGTGTTCCAGGGAGGGATTCTGTTCTGTCCCACCCACCTGCACCAGGGTCAGAACCCTCAATGGGGATATCAGTGTTGGCAGCTACGCCTTTGGTGGTTACGGATGCAGGGTCACACTCCGCGACATCTGATCCTGTTCCTGGGCCAGCAGATCAGAGGGGGAATGCAGTCCTGCAGCCTCAGGCAGTGCCGGGACAGCAAGGCGCAGTTCGCCTTGCCCCAGACAGGTGTGGTGCCCGCCGACGTGGTGGCCGTACGCCACCTGGCAATACCGCATGGGAGCAATCCATTTACGGTATGGCAACACAACAGGCAGCATCATCCGAGATGATGGCTCAGGCCATGGATAGGGTGGCCACTTCCATTTTCCCCCCTGAAAGGCTGATGGAGCGACTACAGCAGGCAACCGACTCCATCTGCCAGTCACACAGGGAGGACATGTTGGGGTGCAACAGGGACAGCCGGGCGGCACTGGCGACTCTGCAGGAGGCCATCTCCATTGAGTCCCAGGGCCACAGGGAAGCCCTGAGGCAGGAGCTCCTTCACCTCAGGACGACTCTTGTTGAGCTTGAGGCTTCAACACACCAAAGGACAGAACAGCAGCTGGAGCGTCTCACCCGTACGCTCTCAGCTGAGATGCAGGCAACGAGGGCGGAGGTCCGGGCATCCCGTGAGTTGTTGCATCGGGACCTCCGCACACTCATCCTCCAGAACCAGACCTACCACACCCGCATGCTTGCAGCCATGGAGGAGCAGACTAGGGCCTTGCGTGGCCTGCCTCCCATAGTGCAACCACCTCCGGATGCAGCTGCACAGGGTGATAATAGCCACAGCAGTGATACTTCCACAATAGGGTAGCCATGTGGGCCATGAGCCCATGGAGGTTTTTTTTTTCCCAGGATCCACACAGGTGGGTTTTGGTGTGCACCCTGTCCTCGGACCTCCTGGGTGGCCTTCCAAACCCCCCCAGGCCCATCAATGACCATTTTTGATTTTTATTTTTATTTTTGATTTTTATTTTTATTTTTATTTTTATTTTTATTTTTATTTTTGATTTTTATTTTTAATTTCTAATTAATTTTTCCCATTTTTTTTGGGACAATTTGTTGCCTTCCGTGGTTCCTGTGGGCATACGCTGCATTGTGGCTGGGCACATGCAGGCTTGTCATGTATTTGGTTCAGATGCTTGGGTTTGAGTCACACACACCCCTCCTGCTTCCCGTTTCCATGGGCTTGCAAAGGGTGTGCCCAAGTGACATTGACGTACATGGTGACATTGGACTCCCACTACATGTGTGGGTAGTCTAGTCAATACTGTGTATACATTCCTAGTGCATATTGCTGTTGTGTTGTACACTGCATGTTGCATTGATGTGTAACTCATCATCTGTGTCTACCTCCCAATTTGCAGGTCCCTTCCTCATGTCTACACAAGGCCTTCTAGTCTGGAGATGGGGTCCATGTTGGCAGCAGTGCACCTACAACTCTACATGGCGCCAACACTGCACAGTTGGTAGTGGTGGGAGTGCAGGCATTTCCAGGTGGTGAGACTACTAATATATAACATTTGTGATGTCATGTTAATGGTAGTACCTGCTCAAGTTTGTTGTTGGTCCTGCATTACTGTGAGCATTTCAGGTGTTGCAAGTTTCAATTAGGGACACTCTACATTGTGACACTAGTGTCATGTTGTGGGGATTACTTTGTTTACCTGCAAATAGCATGACATGGCACAGTGTGTCGTGTGGCGGTGCTGGGGATGGGTTGGCTGACATGGAACTGTCCTCTTGTTGCATTTTGCAAGTGGGTATTCATTTTAGCTGCTTGAATGTGTTACTTCACAAAACTGCATTGGTGGTGTCTGTGTGGGTAGGGATGCACACATTGTGACACTTCCAGGTGAACAATCTCAGGCTGATATGGTTTTCACGGTTCATTCTCCAGACATTCAGGATCAGTGTCAGGTTGAGTCATCATTGATTGTCAGATGGAATGTGCCAGGGCAGTGTGCACTCCACAGGGGTGTGATTTCTATGTGAAGTAATTAGCCACTAGCTGTGTACGGGCTGCCTCCCCCCGTGCCCTTTCCCCTCCCATGCGCAGCGGCTGTGCATGTGGTTGGGGATGTGGGGCCACCACCATGTCCACGGCCAGGCCCCGGCGTGTTGCAACGTTGTGCAGGACACATGCTGCCACTATGATCCTGCACACTACTGGGGGAGCGTACAACAGCTGCCCGCCAGAACGGTCAAGGGAGCGAAAGCGTGACTTTAGCACTCCGAATGTGCGCTCCACTATGCCCCGGGTTGTAATGTGGGCTGTGTTATATCTTACCTCGGGTGGCGTGGTGGGGTTCCGAATTGGCGTCATCATTTGGGGGCTGAGATGGTAGGCACTGTCCCCTGTGGAGGTGGTGATTGGTATCATTGGTGGGGTTGTGACCTTGCTCAGTATCTGACATGTATGCATGTGCAGTGGCATTCATACTCACCAAGCAGCCATGTATCGCCATGCCGCCCAGCTTCTAGGTCCCGTCTTAGGGTGGACATTCGGTAAATGAAGCTGTCGTGGGTTGACCCGGGATAGTTGGCATATACTGAGGTGATGATTCCCTTGGCATTACATACTACCTGCACGTTGATGGAATGCCAGTGCTTGCGGTTCATATAGATGTGCTCTGATGCCCTGGAGGGACGTAGAGCCACATGGGTGCAGTCGATGGCACCTAGCACTTTGGGGAATCGTGCCACACCGTAAAAATCCAGGGCAGCAGCATGCCTTTCTGCAGGTGTTCTGGGCAGGTATATGTGCCTGCGGACTGATGGGCGTGCAGTGATGATGTTCAAGACCTGGTGTAGGCAGCGTGACTGGGTGGCCTGTGATACACCACCCACAATGGCACTTGTCCGCTGAAATGATCCAGTGGCTAAGAAGTGCAGTACATTGAGGACCTTCTCCAGGGGGCTGAGTGCTTGGGAGCACAGGGTGGGTGATGTGAGGTCATCCTCCCACTCACTGACCAGGTCCAGTATAATGTGTGGTGGAAACCTGTACCTCCCATGCACCTGGTCATCAGGCATACCGAAAAGGCTGGTTCTGGGTGTGAATATTCTGGCCCTGACTATCCTCCTCCTCCTCCTTTGGTAGGCCACGCCCACTGCTGCTAGGAACGGTATGTTCTTCCTGGGTCTGAGCTTGTTATTTTGTTAGCGCGCAAATGTATGTGTTGCGCGTGTTGTAGGTGAGCGTGTGACCAGCGCACCCCTGAAATCCAGTACCCAGTCCAATGGCGTGTGGAAATTCCCGCGCACCCCGGGATACAGGTGCGCTGACGTACTTGCGTGTGTAAGTGCCCGCGCACCCCTGATATACACGTACATAGGCCAATCGCGTGTACGCGCACTTTTGTCCAATTACACGCGATGACACTCTGACGTGCTGTCCAATTACACGCGATAACACTCTGACGTGCAGTCTTTCCACGTGTGCTCTGTCATCACGTGCTGTGTGGGAAACACCCGTGCGGGTCACGTCACAGACGCGTTTACGCGCTGAGGGCCTTTGGTCCAATAGAATCGCGTATGCGTGCTGACGCGTTTACGCGCTGAGGGCCTTTGGTCCAATAGAATCGCGTATGCGTGCTGACGCGTTTACGCGCTGAGGGCCTTTGGTCCAATAGAATCGTGTATGCGTGCTGACGCACTGCTGGGGGGTGGGGGTGGTGGGAGACATGAGTGGGGGCCTGGTGGAGGGTGCCCCTGGTGGCTGGGGGGTGGGGGTGGTGGGAGACATGAGTGGGGGCCTGGTGGGGGCTGGCCATGGTGGCTGGGGGGTGGGGGTGGTGGGAGACATGGGTGGGGGCCTGGTGGAGGGTGCCCCTGGTGGCTGGGGGGTGGGGGTGGTGGGAGACATGAGTGGGGGCATGGTGGAGGCTGCCCATGGTGGCAGGGGGGTGGGGGTGGTGGGAGACATGGGTGGGGGCCTGGTGGAGGGTGCTCCTGCACTACTGGGGGGTAGGGGTGGTGGGAGACATGAGTGGGGGCCTGGTGGAGGGTGCCCCTGCACTGCTGGGGGGTGGGGGTGGTGGGAGACATGAGTGGGGGCCTGGTGGAGGGTGCCCCTGGTGGCTCGGGGGTGGGGGTGGTGGGAGACATGAGTGGGGGCCTGGTGGAGGGTGCCCCTGGATGCTGGGGGGTGGGGGTGCAGGGGGACATGAGTGGGGGCCTGGTGGAGGGTGGCCATGGTGGCTGGGGGGTGGGGGTGGTGGGAGTAATGAGTGGGGGCCTGGTGGAGGGTGGCCATGGTGGCTGGGGGGGTGGGGGTGGGTGGGAGACATGAGTGGGGGCCTGGTGGAGGGTGCACCTGCACTGCTGGGGGGTGTGGGCGGTGGGAGACATGAGTGGGGGCCTGGTGGAGGGTGCCCCTGGTGGCTGGGGGGTGGGGGTGGTGGGAGACATGGGTGGGGGCCTGGTGGAGGGTGCCCCTGCACTGCTGGGGGGTGGGGGTGGTGGGAGACATGAGTGGGGGCCTGGTGGAGGGTGCCCCTGCACTGCTGGGGGGTGGGGGTGGTGGGAGACATGAGAGGGGGCCTGGTGGAAGGTGCCCCTGGTGGCTGGGGGGTGGGGGTGATGGGAGACATGGGTGGGGGCCTGGTGGAGGGTGCCCCTGCACTGCTGGGGGGTGGGGGTGGTGGGAGACATGAGTGGGGGCCTGGTGGAGGGTGCCCCTGCACTGCTGGGGGGTGGGGGTAGTGGGAGACATCAGTGGGGGCCTGGTGGAAGCTGCCCATGGTGGCAGGGGGGTGGGGGTGGTGGGAGACATGAGTGGGGGCCTGGTGGAGGGTGCCCCTGCACTGCTGGGGGGTGGGGGTGGTGGGAGACATGAGTGGGTCCTGGTGGAAGCTGCCCATGGTGGCAGGGGGGTGGGGGTGGTGGGAGACATGAGTGGGGCCTGGTGGGGGGTGCCCCTGGATGCTGGGGTGTGGGGGTGGTGGGAGACATGAGTGGGGGCCTGGTGGAGGGTGCCCCTGGATGCTGGGGGGTGGGGGTGCAGGGGGACATGAGTGGGGGCCTGGTGGAGGGTGGCCATGGTGGCTGGGGGGTGGGGGTGGTGGGAGACATGAGTGGGGGCCTTGTGGAGGGAGGCCATGGTGGCTGGGGGGGTGGGGGTGGGTGGGAGACATGAGTGGCGGCCTGGTGGAGGGTGCCCCTGCACTGCTGGGGGGTGGGGGTGGTGGGAGACATGAGTGGGGGCCTGGTGGAGGGTGCCCCTGGTGGCTGGGGGGTGGGGGTGGTGGGAGACATGGGTGGGGGCCTGGTGGAGGGTGCTCCTGCACTGCTGGGGGGTGGGGGTGGTGGGAGACATGAGTGGGGGCCTGGTGGAGGGTGCCCCTGCACTGCTGGGGGGTGGGGGTGGTGGGAGACATGAGTGGGGGCCTGGTGGGGGCTGGCCATGGTGGCTTGGGGGTGGGGGTGTTGGGAGACATGGGTGGGGGCCTGGTGGAGGGTGCCCCTGGTGGCTGGGGGGAGGGGGTGGTGGGAAACATGAGTGAGGGCCTGGTGGAGGCTGCCCATGGTGGCAGGGGGGTGGGGGTGGTGGGAGACATGGGTGGGGGCCTGGTGGAGGGTGCCCCTGCACTGCTGGGGGTTGGGGGTGGTGGGAGACATGAGTGGGGGCCTGGTGTAGGGTGCCCCTGCACTGCTGGGGGGTGGGGGTGGTGGGGGACATGAGTGGGGGCCTGGTGGAGGGTGCCCCTGGTGGCTGGGGGGTGGGGGTGGTGGGAGACATGGGTGGGGGCCTGGTGGAGGGTGCCCCTGCACTGCTGGGGGGTGGGGGTGGTGGGAGACATGAGTGGGGGCCTGGTGGAGGGTGCCCCTGCACTGCTGCGGGGTGGGGGTGGTGGGAGACATGAGTGGGGGCCTGGTGGAGGCTGCCCATGGTGGCAGGGGGGTGGGGGTGGTGGGAGACATGAGTGGGGGCCTGGTGGAGGGTGTCCCTGGATGCTGGGGGGTGTGGGTGGTGGAAGACATGGGTGGGGGCCTGGGTGAGGGTGCCCCTGCACTGCTGGGGGGTGGGGGTGGTGGGAGACATGAGTGGGGGCCTGGTGGGGGGTGCCCCTGCACTGCTGGGGGGTGGGGGTGTTGGGAGACATGAGTGGGGGCCTGGTGGAGGCTGCCCATGGTGGCAGGGGGGTGGGGGTGGTGGGAGACATGAGTGGGGGCCTGGTGGAGGGTGCCCCTGGATGCTGGGGGGTGGGGGTGGTGGGAGACATGGGTGGGGGCCTGGTGGAGGCTGCCCCTGCACTGCTGGGGGGTGGGGGTGGTGGGAGACATGAGTGGGGGCCTGGTGGGGGCTGCCCATGGTCGCAGGGGGGTGGGGGTGGTGGGAGACATGAGTCGGGGCCTGGTGGAGGGTGCCCCTGGTGGCTGGGGGGTGGGGGTGGTGGGAGACATGGGTGGGGGCCTGGTGGAGGCTGCCCCTGGTGGCTGGGGGTTGGGGGTGGTGGGAGACATGAGTGGGGGCCTGGTGGAGGCTGCCCCTGCACTGCTGGGGGGTGGGGGTGGTGGGAGACATGAGTGGGGGCCTGGTGGAGGGTGCCCCTGGTGGCTGGGGGGTGGGGATGGTGGGAGACATGAGTGGGGGCCTGGTGGAGGGTGCCCATGGATGCTGGGGGGTGGGGGTGCAGGGGGACATGAGTGGGGTCCTGGTGGAGGGTGGCCATGGTGGCTGGGGGGTGGAGGTGGTGGGAGACATGAGTGGGGGCCTGGTGGAGGGTGCCCCTGGTGGCTGGGGGGTGGGGGTGGTGGGAGACATGGGTGGGGGCCTGGTGGAGGCTGCCCCTGGGGGCTGGGGGGTGGGGGTGGTGGGAGACATGAGTGGGGGCCTGGTGGAGGCTGCCCCTGCACTGCTGGGGGGTGGGGGTGGTGGGAGACATGAGTGGGGGCCTGGTGGAGGGTGCCCCTGGTGGCTGGGGGGTGGGGGTGGTGGGAGACATGAGTGGGGGCCTGTTGGAGGGTGCCCCTGGATGCTGGGGGTGGGGGTGCAGGCGGACATGAGTGGGGGCCTGGTGGAGGGTGGCCATGGTGGCTGGGGGGTGGGGGTGGTGGGAGACATGAGTGGGGGCCTGGTGGAGGCTGCCCATGGTGGCTGGGGGGGTGGGGGTGGGTGGGAGACATGAGTGGGGGCCTGGTGGAGGGTGCCCCTGCACTGCTGGGGGTTGGGGGTGGTGGGAGACATGAGTGGGGGCCTGGAGTAGGGTGCCCCTGCACTGCTGGGGGGTGGGAGTGGTGGGAGACATGGGTGGGGGCCTGGTGGAGGGTGCCCCTGGTGGCTGGGGGGTGGGGGTGGTGGGAGACATGGGTGGGGGCCTGGTGGAGGGTGCCCCTGCACTGCTGGGGGGTGGGGGTGGTGGGAGACATGAGTGGGGGCCTGGTGGAGGGTTCCCCTGCACTGCTGGGGGGTGGGGGTGGTGGGAGACATGAGTGGGGGCCTGGTGGAGGCTGCCCATGGTGGCAGTGGGGTGGGGGTGGTGGGAGACATGAGTGGGGGCCTGGTGGAGGGTGTCCCTGGATGCTGGGGGGTGGGGGTGGTGGGAGACATGGGTGGGGGCCTGGGTGAGGGTGCCCCTGCACTGCTGGGGGGTGGGGGTGGTGGGAGACATGAGTGGGGGCCTGGTGGGGGGTGCCCCTGCACTGCTGGGGGGTGGGGGTGGTGGGAGACATGAGTGGGGGCCTGGTGGAGGCTGCCCATGGTGGCAGGGGGGTGGGGGTGGTGGGAGACATGAGTGGGGGCCTGGTGGAGGGTGCCACTGGATGCTGGGGGGTGGGGGTGGTGGGAGACATGAGTGGGGGCCTGGTGGAGGGTGCCCCTGGTGGTTGGGGGGTGGGGGTGGTGGGAGACATGAGTGGGGGCCTGGTGGAGGGTGCCCCTGGATGCTGGGGGTGGGGGTGCAGGGGGACATGAGTCGGGGCCTGGTGGAGGGTGGCCATGGTGGCTGGGGGGTGGGGGTGGTGGGAGACATGAGTGGGGGCCTGGTGGAGGCTGCCCATGGTGGCTGGGGGGGTGGGGGTGGGTGGGAGACATGAGTGGGGGCCTGGTGGAGGGTGCCCCTGCACTGCTGGGGGTTGGGGGTGGTGGGAGACATGAGTGGGTGCCTGGTGGAGGCTGCCCATGGTGGCAGTGGGGTGGGGGTGGTGGGAGACATGAGTGGGTGCCTGGTGGAGGCTGCCCATGGTGGCAGTGGGGTGGGGGTGGTGGGAGACATGAGTGGGGGCCTGGTGGAGGGTGTCCCTGGATGCTGGGGGGTGGGGGTGGTGGGAGACATGAGTGGGGGCCTGGTGGGGGGTGCCCCTGCACTGCTGGGTGGTGGGGGTGGTGGGAGACATGAGTGGGGGCCTGGTGGAGGCTGCCCATGGTGGCAGGGGGGTGGGGGTGGTGGGAGACATGAGTGGGGGCCTGGTGGAGGGTGCCCCTGGATGCTGGGGGGTGGGGGTGGTGGGAGACATGGGTGGGGGCCTGGTGGAGGGTGTCCCTGGATGCTGGGGGGTGGGGGTGGTGGGAGACATGAGTGGGGGCCTGGTGGGGGTGCCCCTGCACTGCTGGGGGGTGGGGGTGGTGGGAGACATGAGTGGGGGCCTGGTGGAGGCTGCCCATGGTGGCAGGGGGGTGGGGGTGGTGGGAGACATGAGTGGGGGCCTGGTGGAGGGTGCCCCTGGATGCTGGGGGGTGGGGGTGGTGGGAGACATGGGTGGGGGCCTGGTGGAGGCTGCCCCTGCACTGCTGGGGGGTGGGGGTGGTGGGAGACATGAGTGGGGGCCTGGTGGAGGGTGCCCCTGGTGGCTGGGGGGTAGGGGTGGTGGGAGACATGGGTGGGGGCCTGGTGGAGGCTGCCCCTGGTGGCTGGGGGGTGGGGGTGGTGGGAGACATGAGTGGGGGCCTGGTGGAGGGTGCCCCTGGTGGCTGGGGGATGGGGGTGGTGGGAGACATGAGTGGGGGCCTGGTGGAGGGTGCCCCTGGATGCTGGGGGTGGGGGTGGTGGGAGACATGAGTGGGGGCCTGGTGGAGGGTGGCCTTGGTGGCTGGGGGGGTGGGGGTGGGTGGGAGACATGAGTGGGGGCCTGGTGGAGGGTGCCCCTGCACTGCTGGGGGGTTGGAGTGGTGGGAGACATGGGTGGGGGCCTGGTGGAAGGTGCCCCTGCACTGATGGGGGGTGGGGGTGGTGGGAGACATGAGTGGGGGCCTGGTGGAGGGTGCCCCTGGTAGCTGGGGGGTGGGGGTGGTGGGAGACATGAGTGGGGGCCTGGTGGGGGCTGGCCATGGTGGCTGGCTGGGGGGTGGGGGTGGTGGGAGACATGGGTGGGGGCCTGGTGGAGGGTGCCCCTGGTAGCTGGGGGGTGGGGGTGGTGGGAGACATGAGTGGGGGCCTGGTGGAGGCTGCCCATGATGGCAGGGGGGTGGGGGTGGTGGGAGACATGGGTGGGGGCCTGGTGGAGGGTGCCCCTGCACTGCTGGGGGGTAGGGGTGGTGGGAGACATGAGTGGGGGCCTGGTGGAGGGTGCCCCTGCACTGCTGGGGGGTGGGGGTGGTGGGAGACATGAGTGGGGGCCTGGTGTAGGGTGGCCATGGTGGCTGGGGGGGTGGGGGTGGGTGGGAGACATGAGTGGGGGCCTGGTGGAGGGTGCCCCTGCACTGCTGGGGGGTGGGAGTGGTGGGAGACATGGGTGGGGGCCTGGTGGAAGGTGCCCCTGCACTGATGGGGGTGGGGGTGGTGGGAGACATGAGTGGGGGCCTGGTGGAGGGTGCCCCTGCACTGCTGGGGGGTGGGGGTGGTGGGAGACATGAGTGGGGGCCTGGTGGAGGGTGCCCCTGCACTGCTGGGGGGTGGGGGTGGTGGGAGACATGAGTTCGGGCCAGGTGGAGGGTGCCCCTGGTGGCTGGGGGGTGGGGGTGGTGGGAGACATGGGTGGGGGCCTGGTGGAGGGTGCCCCTGCACTGCTGGGAGGTGGGGGTGGTGGGAGACATGAGTGGGGGCCTGGTGGAGGGTGCCCCTGCACTGCTGGGGGGTGGGGGTGGTGGGAGACATGAGTGGGGGCCTGGTGGAGGGTGCCCCTGGTGGCTGGGGGGTGGGGGTGGTGGGAGACATGGGTGGGGGCCTGGTGGAGGGTGCCCCTGCACTGCTGGGGGGTGGGGGTGGTGGGAGACATGAGTGGGGGCCTGGTGGAGGATGCCCCTGCACTGCTGGGGGGTGGGGTGGTGGGAGACATGAGTGGGGGCCTGTTGGAGGGTGCCCCTGGTGGCTGGGGGGTGGGGGTGGTGGGAGACATGGGTGGGGGCCTGTTGGAGGGTGCCCCTGCACTTCTGGGGGGTGGGGGTGGTGGGAGACATGAGTGGGGGCCTGGTGGAGGGTGCCCCTGCACTGCTGGGGGGTGGGGGTGGTGGGAGACATGAGTGGAGGCCTGGTGGAGGCTGCCCATGATGGCAGGCGGGTGGGGGTGGTGGGAGACATGAGTGGGGGCCTGGTGGAGGGTGCCCCTGGATGCTGGGGGGTGGGGGTGCAGGGGGACATGAGTGGGGGCCTGGTGGAGGGTGGCCATGGTGGCTGGGGAGTGGGGGTGGTGGGAGACATGAGTGGGGGCCTGGTGGAGGGTGCCCCTGCACTGCTGGGGGGTGGGGGTGGTGGGAGACATGGGTGGGGGCCTGGTGGATGCTGCCCCTGCACTGCTGGGGGGTGGGGGTGGTGGGAGACATGAGTGGGGGCCTGGTGGGGGCTGCCCATGGTGGCAGGGGGGTGGGGGTGGTGGGAGACATGAGTGGGGGCGTGGTGGAGGGTGCCCCTGGTGGCTGGGGGGTGGGGGTGGTGGGAGACATGGGTGGGGGCCTGGTGGAGGCTGCCCCTGGTGGCTGGGGGGTGGGGGTGGTGGGAGACATGAGTGGGGGCCTGGTGGAGGCTGCCCCTGCACTGCTGGGGGGTGGGGGTGGTGGGAGACATGAGTGGGGGCCTGGTGGAGGGTGCCCCTGGTGGCTGGGGTGGGGGTGGTAGGAGACATGAGTGGGGGCCTGGTGGAGGGAGCCCCTGGATGCTGGGGGGTGGGGGTGCAGGGGGACATGAGTGGGGGCCTGGTGGAGGGTGGCCATGGTGGCTGGGCGGTGGGGGTGGTGGGAGACCTGGGTGGAGGCCTGGTGGAGGCTGCCCCTGGTGGCTGGGGGGTGGGGGTGGTGGGAGACATGAGTGGGGGCCTGGTGGAGGGTGCCCCTGCACTGCTGGGGGGTGGGGGTGGTGGGAGACATGAGTGGGGGCCTGGTGGAGGGTGCCCCTGGTGGCTGGGGGGTGGGGGTGGTGGGAGACATGAGTGGGGGCCTGGTGGAGGGTGACCCTGGATGCTGGGGGGTGGGGGTGCAGGGGGACATGAGTGGGGGCCTGGTGGAGGGTGGCCATGGTGGCTGGGGGGTGGGGGTGGTGGGAGACATGAGTGGGGGCCTGGTGGAGGGTGGCCATGGTGGCTGGGGGGGTGGGGGTGGATGGGAGACATGAGTGGGGGCCTGGTGGAGGGTGCCCCTGCACTGCTGGGGGGTGTGGGTGGTGGGAGACATGAGTGGGGGCCTGGTGGAGGGTGCCCCTGGTGGCTGGGGGGTGGGGGCGGTGGGAGACATGGGTGGGGGCCTGGTGGAGGGTGCCCCTGCACTGCTGGGGGGTGGGGGTGGTGGGAGACATGAGAGGGGGCCTGGTGGAGGGTGCCCCTGGTGGCTGGGGGGTGGGGGTGGTGGGAGACATGGGTGGGGGCCTGGTGGAGGGTGCCCCTGCACTGCTGGGGGGTGGGGGTGGTGGGAGACATGAGTGGGGGCCTGGTGGGGGCTGGCCATGGTGGCTGTGGGGTGGGGGTGGTGGGAGACATGGGTGGGGGCCTGGTGGAGGGTGCCCCTGGTGGCTGGGGGGTGGGGGTGGTGGGAGACATGAGTGGGGGCCTGGTGGAGGCTGCCCATGGTGGCAGGGGGGTGGGGGTGGTGGGAGACATGGGTGGGGGCCTGGTGGAGGGTGCCCCTGCACTGCTGGGGGTTGGGGGTGGTGGGAGACATGAGTGGGGGCCTTGTGGAGGGAGGCCATGGTGGCTGGGGGGGTGGGGGTGGGTGGGAGACATGAGTGGGGGCCTGGTGGAGGGTGCCCCTGCACTGCTGGGGGGTGGGGGTGGTGGGAGACATGAGTGGGGGCCTGGTGGAGGGTGCCCCTGGATGCTGGGGGGTGGGGGTGCAGGGGGACATGAGTGGGGGACTGGTGGAGGGTGCCCCTGCACTTCTGGGGGGTGGGGGTGGTGGGAGACATGAGTGGGGGCCTGGTGGAGGCTGCCCATGGTGGCAGGGGGGTGGCGGTGGTGGGAGACATGAGTGGGGGCCTGGTGGAGGGTGTCCCTGGATGCTGGGGGGTGGGGGTGCTGGGAGACATGGGTGGGGGCCTGGGTGAGGGTGCCCCTGCACTGCTGGGGGGTGGGGGTGGTGGGAGACATGAGTGGGGGCCTGGTGGAGGGTGCCCCTGCACTGCTGGGGGGTGGGGGTGGTGGGAGACATGAGTGGGGGCCTGGTGGAGGCTGCCTATGGTAGCAGGGGCGTGGGGGTGATGGGAGACATGAGTGGGGGCCTGGTGGAGGGTGCCCCTGGATGCTGGGGGGTGGGGGTGGTGGGAGACATGGGTGGGGGCCTGGTGGAGGCTGCCCCTGCACTGCTGGGGGGTGGGAGTGGTGGGAGACATGAGTGGGGGCCTGGTGGGGGCTGCCCATGGTCGCAGGGGGGTGGGGGTGGTGGGAGACATGAGTGGGGGCCTGGTGGAGGGTGCTCCTGGTGGCTGGGGGGTGGGGGTGGTGGGAGACATGGGTGGGGGCCTGGTGGAGGCTGCCCCTGGTGGCTGGGGGGTGGGGGTATTGGGAGACATGAGTGGGGGCCTGGTGGAGGCTGCCCCTGCACTGCTGGGGGGTGGGGGTGGTGGGAGACATGAGTGGGGGCCTGGTGGAGGGTGCCCCTGGTGGCTGGGGGGTGGGGTGGTGGGAGACATGAGTGGGGGCCTGGTGGAGGGTGCCCCTGGATGCTGGGGGGTGGGGGTGCAGGGGGACATGAGTGGGGGCCTGGTGGAGGGTGGCCATGGTGGCTGGGGGGTGGGGGTGGTGGGAGACATGAGGGGGGGCCTGGTGGAGGGTGCCCCTGGTGGCTGGGGGGTGGGGGTGGTGGGAGACAAGGGTGGGGGCCTGGTGGAGGCTGCCCCTGGTGGCTGGGGGTGGTGGGAGACATGAGTGGGGGCCTGGTGGAGGCTGCCCCTGCACTGCTGGGGGGTGGGGGTGGTGGGAGACATGAGTGGGGGCCTGGTGGAGGGTGCCCCTGGTGGCTGGGGGGTGGGGGTGGTGGGAGACATGAGTGGGGGCCTGGTGGAGGGTGCCCCTGGATGCTGGGGGGTGGGGGTGCAGGGGGACATGAGTGGGGGCCTGGTGGAGGGTGGCCATGGTGGCTGGGGGGTGGGGGTGGTGGGAGACATGAGTGGGGGCCTGGTGGAGGGTGGCCATGGTGGCTGGGGGGTGGGGGTGGGTGGGAGACATGAGTGGGGGCCTGGTGGATGGTGCCCCTGCACTGCTGGGGGGTGGGGGTGGTGGGAGACATGAGTGGGGGCCTGGTGGAGGGTGCCCCTGGTGGCTGGGGGGTGGGAGTGGTGGGAGACATGGGTGGGGGCCTGGTGGAAGGTGCCCCTGCACTGCTGGGGGGTGGGGGTGGTGGGAGACATGAGTGGGGGCCTGGTGGAGGGTGCCCCTGGTGGCTGGGGGGTGGGGGTGGTGGGAGACATGAGTGGGGGCCTGGTGGGGGCTGGCCATGGTGGCTGGGGGGTGGGGGTGGTGGGAGACATGGGTGGGGGCCTGGTGGAGGGTGCCCCTGGTGGCTGGGGGGTGGGGGTGGTGGGAGACATGAGTGGGGGCATGGTGGAGGCTGCCCATGGTGGCAGGGGGGTGGGGGTGGTGGGAGACATGGGTGGGGGCCTGGTGGAGGGTGCTCCTGCACTACTGGGGGGTAGGGGTAGTGGGAGACATGAGTGGGGGCCTGGTAGAGGGTGCCCCTGCACTGCTGGGGGGTGGGGGTGGTGGGAGACATGAGTGGGGGCCTGGTGGAGGGTGCCCCTGGTGGCTCGGGGGTGGGGGTGGTGGGAGACATGAGTGGGGGCCTGGTGGAGGGTGCCCCTGGATGCTGGGGGGTGGGGGTGCAGGGGGACATGAGTGGGGGCCTGGTGGAGGGTGGCCATGGTGGCTGGGGGGTGGGGGTGGTGGGAGTAATGAGTGGGGGCCTGGTGGAGGGTGGCCATGGTGGCTGGGGGGGTGGGGGTGGGTGGGAGACATGAGTGGGGGCCTGGTGGAGGGTGCCCCTGCACGGCTGGGGGGTGTGGGCGGTGGGAGACATGAGTGGGGGCCTGGTGGAGGGTGCCCCTGGTGGCTGGGGGGTGGGGGTGGTGGGAGACATGGGTGGGGGCCTGGTGGAGGGTGCCCCTGCACTGCTGGGCGGTGGGGGTGGTGGGAGACATGAGTGGGGGCCTGGTGGAGGGTGCCCCTGCACTGCTGGGGGGTGGGGGTGGTGGGAGACATGAGAGGGGGCCTGGTGGAAGGTGCCCCTGGTGGCTGGGGGGTGGGGGTGATGGGAGACATGGGTGGGGGCCTGGTGGAGGGTGCCCCTGCACTGCTGGGGGGTGGGGGTGGTGGGAGACATGAGTGGGGGCCTGGTGGAGGGTGCCCCTGCACTGCTGGGGAGTGGGGGTAGTGGGAGACATGAGTGGGGGCCTGGTGGAAGCTGCCCATGGTGGCAGGGGGGTGGGGGTGGTGGGAGACATGAGTGGGGGCCTGGTGGAGGGTGCCCCTGCACTGCTGGGGGGTGGGGGTGGTGGGAGACATGAGTGGGTCCTGGTGGAAGCTGCCCATGGTGGCAGGGGGGTGGGGGTGGTGGGAGACATGAGTGGGGCCTGGTGGGGGGTGCCCCTGGATGCTGGGGTGTGGGGGTGGTGGGAGACATGAGTGGGGGCCTGGTGGAGGGTGCCCCTGGATGCTGGGGGGTGGGGGTGCAGGGGGACATGAGTGGGGGCCTGGTGGAGGGTGGCCATGGTGGCTGGGGGGTGGGGGTGGTGGGAGACATGAGTGGGGGCCTTGTGGAGGGAGGCCATGGTGGCTGGGGGGGTGGGGGTGGGTGGGAGACATGAGTGGCGGCCTGGTGGAGGGTGCCCCTGCACTGCTGGGGGGTGGGGGTGGTGGGAGACATGAGTGGGGGCCTGGTGGAGGGTGCCCCTGGTGGCTGGGGGGTGGGGGTGGTGGGAGACATGGGTGGGGGCCTGGTGGAGGGTGCTCCTGCACTGCTGGGGGGTGGGGGTGGTGGGAGACATGAGTGGGGGCCTGGTGGAGGGTGCCCCTGCACTGCTGGGGGGTGGGGGTGGTGGGAGACATGAGTGGGGGCCTGGTGGGGGCTGGCCATGGTGGCTGGGGGGTGGGGGTGTTGGGAGACATGGGTGGGGGCCTGGTGGAGGGTGCCCCTGGTGGCTGGGGGGAGGGGGTGGTGGGAAACATGAGTGGGGGCCTGGTGGAGGCTGCCCATGGTGGCAGGGGGGTGGGGGTGGTGGGAGACATGGGTGGGGGCCTGGTGGAGGGAGCCCCTGCACTGCTGGGGGTTGGGGGTGGTGGGAGACATGAGTGGGGGCCTGGTGTAGGGTGCCCCTGCACTGCTGGGGGGTGGGGGTGGTGGGGGACATGAGTGGGGGCCTGGTGGAGGGTGCCCCTGGTGGCTGGGGGGTGGGGGTGGTGGGAGACATGGGTGGGGGCCTGGTGGAGGGTGCCCCTGCACTGCTGGGGGGTGGGGGTGGTGGGAGACATGAGTGGGGGCCTGGTGGAGGGTGCCCCTGCACTGCTGCGGGGTGGGGGTGGTGGGAGACATGAGTGGGGGCCTGGTGGAGGCTGCCCATGGTGGCAGGGGGGTGGGGGTGGTGGGAGACATGAGTGGGGGCCTGGTGGAGGTTGTCCCTGGATGCTGGGGGGTGTGGGTGGTGGAAGACATGGGTGGGGGCCTGGGTGAGGGTGCCCCTGCACTGCTGGGGGGTGGGGGTGGTGGGAGACATGAGTGGGGGCCTGGTGGGGGTGCCCCTGCACTGCTGGGGGGTGGGGGTGTTGGGAGACATGAGTGGGGGCCTGGTGGAGGCTGCCCATGGTGGCAGGGGGGTGGGGGTGGTGGGAGACATGAGTGGGGGCCTGGTGGAGAGTGCCCCTGGATGCTGGGGGGTGGGGGTGGTGGGAGACATGGGTGGGGGCCTGGTGGAGGCTGCCCCTGCACTGCTGGGGGGTGGGGGTGGTGGGAGACATGAGTGGGGGCCTGGTGGGGGCTGCCCATGGTCGCAGGGGGGTGGGGGTGGTGGGAGACATGAGTCGGGGCCTGGTGGAGGGTGCCCCTGGTGGCTGGGGGGTGGGGGTGGTGGGAGACATGGGTGGGGGCCTGGTGGAGGCTGCCCCTGGTGGCTGCGGGTTGGGGGTGGTGGGAGACATGAGTGGGGGCCTGGTGGAGGCTGCCCCTGCACTGCTGGGGGGTGGGGGTGGTGGGAGACATGAGTGGGGGCCTGGTGGAGGGTGCCCCTGGTGGCTGGGGGGTGGGGATGGTGGGAGACATGAGTGGGGGCCTGGTGGAGGGTGCCCCTGGATGCTGGGGGGTGGGGGTGCAGGGGGACATGAGTGGGGTCCTGGTGGAGGGTGGCCATGGTGGCTGGGGGGTGGGGGTGGTGGGAGACATGAGTGGGGGCCTGGTGGAGGGTGCCCCTGGTGGCTGGGGGGTGGGGGTGGTGGGAGACATGGGTGGGGGCCTGGTGGAGGCTGCCCCTGTGGGCTGGGGGGTGGGGGTGGTGGGAGACATGAGTGGGGGCCTGGTGGAGGCTGCCCCTGCACTGCTGGGGGGTGGGGGTGGTGGGAGACATGAGTGGGGGCCTGGTGGAGGGTGCCCATGGTGGCAGGGGGGTGGGGGTGGTGGGAGACATGGGTGGGGGCCTGGTGGAGGGTGCTCCTGCACTACTGGGGGGTAGGGGTGGTGGGAGACATGAGTGG
The DNA here is from genome assembly GCF_040938575.1 of Ambystoma mexicanum. Classification (NCBI taxonomy): domain Eukaryota; kingdom Metazoa; phylum Chordata; class Amphibia; order Caudata; family Ambystomatidae; genus Ambystoma; species Ambystoma mexicanum. The sequence continues at coordinate 501,214,169 of NC_090926.1, forward strand.
GGGCCTGGTGGAGGGTGCCCCTGCACTGCTGGGGGGTGGGGGAGACATGAGTGGGGGCCTGGTGGAGGGTGCCCCTGGTGGCTCGGGGGTGGGGGTGGTGGGAGACATGAGTGGGGGCCTGGTGGAGGGTGCCCCTGGATGCTGGGGGGTGGGGGTGCAGGGGGACATGAGTGGGGGCCTGGTGGAGGGTGGCCATGGTGGCTGGGGGGTGGGGGTGGTGGGAGTAATGAGTGGGGGCCTGGTGGAGGGTGGCCATGGTGGCTGGGGGGGTGGGGGTGGGTGGGAGACATGAGTGGGGGCCTGGTGGAGGGTGCCCCTGCACTGCTGGGGGGTGTGGGCGGTGGGAGACATGAGTGGGGGCCTGGTGGAGGGTGCCCCTGGTGGCTGGGGGGTGGGGGTGGTGGGAGACATGGGTGGGGGCCTGGTGGAGGGTGCCCCTGCACTGCTGGGGGGTGGGGGTGGTGGGAGACATGAGTGGGGGCCTGGTGCAGGGTGCCCCTGCACTGCTGGGGGGTGGGGGTGGTGGGAGACATGAGAGGGGGCCTGGTGGAAGGTGCCCCTGGTGGCTGGGGGGTGGGGGTGATGGGAGACATGGGTGGGGGCCTGGTGGAGGGTGCCCCTGCACTGCTGGGGGGTGGGGGTGGTGGGAGACATGAGTGGGGGCCTGGTGGAGGGTGCCCCTGCACTGCTGGGGGGTGGGGGTAGTGGGAGACATGAGTGGGGGCCTGGTGGAAGCTGCCCATGGTGGCAGGGGGGTGGGGGTGGTGGGAGACATGAGTGGGGGCCTGGTGGAGGGTGCCCCTGCACTGCTGGGGGGTGGGGGTGGTGGGAGACATGAGTGGGTCCTGGTGGAAGCTGCCCATGGTGGCAGGGGGGTGGGGGTGGTGGGAGACATGAGTGGGGCCTGGTGGGGGGTGCCCCTGGATGCTGGGGTGTGGGGGTGGTGGGAGACATGAGTGGGGGCCTGGTGGAGGGTGCCCCTGGATGCTGGGGGGTGGGGGTGCAGGGGGACATGAGTGGGGGCCTGGTGGAGGGTGGCCATGGTGGCTGGGGGGTGGGGGTGGTGGGAGACATGAGTGGGGGCCTTGTGGAGGGAGGCCATGGTGGCTGGGGGGGTGGGGGTGGGTGGGAGACATGAGTGGCGGCCTGGTGGAGGGTGCCCCTGCACTGCTGGGGGGTGGGGGTGGTGGGAGACATGAGTGGGGGCCTGGTGGAGGGTGCCCCTGGTGGCTGGGGGGTGGGGGTGGTGGGAGACATGGGTGGGGGCCTGGTGGAGGGTGCTCCTGCACTGCTGGGGGGTGGGGGTGGTGGGAGACATGAGTGGGGGCCTGGTGGAGGGTGCCCCTGCACTGCTGGGGGGTGGGGGTGGTGGGAGACATGAGTGGGGGCCTGGTGGGGGCTGGCCATGGTGGCTGGGGGGTGGGGGTGTTGGGAGACATGGGTGGGGGCCTGGTGGAGGGTGCCCCTGGTGGCTGGGGGGAGGGGGTGGTGGGAAACATGAGTGGGGGCCTGGTGGAGGCTGCCCATGGTGGCAGGGGGGTGGGGGTGGTGGGAGACATGGGTGGGGGCCTGGTGGAGGGTGCCCCTGCACTGCTGGGGGTTGGGGGTGGTGGGAGACATGAGTGGGGGCCTGGTGTAGGGTGCCCCTGCACTGCTGGGGGGTGGGGGTGGTGGGGGACATGAGTGGGGGCCTGGTGGAGGGTGCCCCTGGTGGCTGGGGGGTGGGGGTGGTGGGAGACATGGGTGGGGGCCTGGTGGAGGGTGCCCCTGCACTGCTGGGGGGTGGGGGTGGTGGGAGACATGAGTGGGGGCCTGGTGGAGGGTGCCCCTGCACTGCTGCGGGGTGGGGGTGGTGGGAGACATGAGTGGGGGCCTGGTGGAGGCTGCCCATGGTGGCAGGGGGGTGGGGGTGGTGGGAGACATGAGTGGGGGCCTGGTGGAGGGTGTCCCTGGATGCTGGGGGGTGTGGGTGGTGGAAGACATGGGTGGGGGCCTGGGTGAGGGTGCCCCTGCACTGCTGGGGGGTGGGGGTGGTGGGAGACATGAGTGGGGGCCTGGTGGGGGGTGCCCCTGCACTGCTGGGGGGTGGGGGTGTTGGGAGACATGAGTGGGGGCCTGGTGGAGGCTGCCCATGGTGGCAGGGGGGTGGGGGTGGTGGGAGACATGAGTGGGGGCCTGGTGGAGGGTGCCCCTGGATGCTGGGGGGTGGGGGTGGTGGGAGACATGGGTGGGGGCCTGGTGGAGGCTGCCCCTGCACTGCTGGGGGGTGGGGGTGGTGGGAGACATGAGTGGGGGCCTGGTGGGGGCTGCCCATGGTCGCAGGGGGGTGGGGGTGGTGGGAGACATGAGTCGGGGCCTGGTGGAGGGTGCCCCTGGTGGCTGGGGGGTGGGGGTGGTGGGAGACATGGGTGGGGGCCTGGTGGAGGCTGCCCCTGGTGGCTGGGGGTTGGGGGTGGTGGGAGACATGAGTGGGGGCCTGGTGGAGGCTGCCCCTGCACTGCTGGGGGGTGGGGGTGGTGGGAGACATGAGTGGGGGCCTGGTGGAGGGTGCCCCTGGTGGCTGGGGGGTGGGGATGGTGGGAGACATGAGTGGGGGCCTGGTGGAGGGTGCCCCTGGATGCTGGGGGGTGGGGGTGCAGGGGGACATGAGTGGGGTCCTGGTGGAGGGTGGCCATGGTGGCTGGGGGGTGGGGGTGGTGGGAGACATGAGTGGGGGCCTGGTGGAGGGTGCCCCTGGTGGCTGGGGGGTGGGGGTGGTGGGAGACATGGGTGGGGGCCTGGTGGAGGCTGCCCCTGGGGGCTGGGGGTGGGGGTGGTGGGAGACATGAGTGGGGGCCTGGTGGAGGCTGCCCCTGCACTGCTGGGGGGTGGGGGTGGTGGGAGACATGAGTGGGGGCCTGGTGGAGGGTGCCCCTGGTGGCTGGGGGGTGGGGGTGGTGGGAGACATGAGTGGGGGCCTGTTGGAGGGTGCCCCTTAATGCTGGGGGTGGGGGTGCAGGCGGACATGAGTGGGGGCCTGGTGGAGGGTGGCCATGGTGGCTGGGGGGTGGGGGTGGTGGGAGACATGAGTGGGGGCCTGGTGGAGGCTGCCCATGGTGGCTGGGGGGGTGGGGGTGGGTGGTAGACATGAGTGGGGGCCTGGTGGAGGGTGCCCCTGCACTGCTGGGGGTTGGGGGTGGTGGGAGACATGAGTGGGGGCCTGGAGTAGGGTGCCCCTGCACTGCTGGGGGGTGGGAGTGGTGGGAGACATGGGTGGGGGCCTGGTGGAGGGTGCCCCTGGTGGCTGGGGGGTGGGGGTGGTGGGAGACATGGGTGGGGGCCTGGTGGAGGGTGCCCCTGCACTGCTGGGGGGTGGGGGTGGTGGGAGACATGAGTGGGGGCCTGGTGGAGGGTTCCCCTGCACTGCTGGGGGGTGGGGGTGGTGGGAGACATGAGTGGGGGCCTGGTGGAGGCTGCCCATGGTGGCAGTGGGGTGGGGGTGGTGGGAGACATGAGTGGGGGCCTGGTGGAGGGTGTCCCTGGATGCTGGGGGGTGGGGGTGGTGGGAGACATGGGTGGGGGCCTGGGTGAGGGTGCCCCTGCACTGCTGGGGGGTGGGGTGGTGGGAGACATGAGTGGGGGCCTGGTGGGGGGTGCCCCTGCACTGCTGGGGGGTGGGGGTGGTGGGAGACATGAGTGGGGGCCTGGTGGAGGCTGCCCATGGTGGCAGGGGGGTGGGGGTGGTGGGAGACATGAGTGGGGGCCTGGTGGAGGGTGCCCCTGGATGCTGGGGCGTGGGGGTGGTGGGAGACATGAGTGGGGGCCTGGTGGAGGGTGCCCCTGGTGGTTGGGGGGTGGGGGTGGTGGGAGACATGAGTGGGGGCCTGGTGGAGGGTGCCCCTGGATGCTGGGGGTGGGGGTGCAGGGGGACATGAGTGGGGGCCTGGTGGAGGGTGGCCATGGTGGCTGGGGGGTGGGGGTGGTGGGAGACATGAGTGGGGGCCTGGTGGAGGCTGCCCATGGTGGCTGGGGGGGTGGGGGTGGGTGGGAGACATGAGTGGGGGCCTGGTGGAGGGTGCCCCTGCACTGCTGGGGGTTGAGGGTGGTGGGAGACATGAGTGGGTGCCTGGTGGAGGCTGCCCATGGTGGCAGTGGGGTGGGGGTGGTGGGAGACATGAGTGGGTGCCTGGTGGAGGCTGCCCATGGTGGCAGTGGGGTGGGGGTGGTGGGAGACATGAGTGGGGGCCTGGTGGAGGGTGTCCCTGGATGCTGGGGGGTGGGGGTGGTGGGAGACATGAGTGGGGGCCTGGTGGGGGGTGCCCCTGCACTGCTGGGTGGTGGGGGTGGTGGGAGACATGAGTGGGGGCCTGGTGGAGGCTGCCCATGGTGGCAGGGGGGTGGGGGTGGTGGGAGACATGAGTGGGGGCCTGGTGGAGGGTGCCCCTGGATGCTGGGGGGTGGGGGTGGTGGGAGACATGGGTGGGGGCCTGGTGGAGGGTGTCCCTGGATGCTGGGGGGTGGGGGTGGTGGGAGACATGAGTGGGGGCCTGGTGGGGGTGCCCCTGCACTGCTGGGGGGTGGAGGTGGTGGGAGACATGAGTGGGGGCCTGGTGGAGGCTGCCCATGGTGGCAGGGGGGTGGGGGTGGTGGGAGACATGAGTGGGGGCCTGGTGGAGGGTGCCCCTGGATGCTGGGGGGTGGGGGTGGTGGGAGACATGGGTGGGGGCCTGGTGGAGGCTGCCCCTGCACTGCTGGGGGGTGGGGGTGGTGGGAGACATGAGTGGGGGCCTGGTGGGGGCTGCCCATGGTCACAGGGGGGTGGGGGTGGTGGGAGACATGAGTGGGGGCCTGGTGGAGGGTGCCCCTGGTGGCTGGGGGGTGGGGGTGGTGGGAGACATGGGTGGGGGCCTGGTGGAGGGTGCCCCTGCACTGCTGGGGGGTGGGGGTGGTGGGAGACATGAGTGGGGGCCTGGTGGAGGGTTCCCCTGCACTGCTGGGGGGTGGGGGTGGTGGGAGACATGAGTGGGGGCCTGGTGGAGGCTGCCCATGGTGGCAGTGGGGTGGGGGTGGTGGGAGACATGAGTGGGGGCCTGGTGGAGGGTGTCCCTGGATGCTGGGGGGTGGGGGTGGTGGGAGACATGGGTGGGGGCCTGGGTGAGGGTGCCCCTGCACTGCTGGGGGGTGGGGTGGTGGGAGACATGAGTGGGGGCCTGGTGGGGGGTGCCCCTGCACTGCTGGGGGGTGGGGGTGGTGGGAGACATGAGTGGGGGCCTGGTGGAGGCTGCCCATGGTGGCAGGGGGGTGGGGGTGGTGGGAGACATGAGTGGGGGCCTGGTGGAGGGTGCCCCTGGATGCTGGGGCGTGGGGGTGGTGGGAGACATGAGTGGGGGCCTGGTGGAGGGTGCCCCTGGTGGTTGGGGGGTGGGGGTGGTGGGAGACATGAGTGGGGGCCTGGTGGAGGGTGCCCCTGGATGCTGGGGGTGGGGGTGCAGGGGGACATGAGTGGGGGCCTGGTGGAGGGTGGCCATGGTGGCTGGGGGGTGGGGGTGGTGGGAGACATGAGTGGGGGCCTGGTGGAGGCTGCCCATGGTGGCTGGGGGGGTGGGGGTGGGTGGGAGACATGAGTGGGGGCCTGGTGGAGGGTGCCCCTGCACTGCTGGGGGTTGAGGGTGGTGGGAGACATGAGTGGGTGCCTGGTGGAGGCTGCCCATGGTGGCAGTGGGGTGGGGGTGGTGGGAGACATGAGTGGGTGCCTGGTGGAGGCTGCCCATGGTGGCAGTGGGGTGGGGGTGGTGGGAGACATGAGTGGGGGCCTGGTGGAGGGTGTCCCTGGATGCTGGGGGGTGGGGGTGGTGGGAGACATGAGTGGGGGCCTGGTGGGGGGTGCCCCTGCACTGCTGGGTGGTGGGGGTGGTGGGAGACATGAGTGGGGGCCTGGTGGAGGCTGCCCATGGTGGCAGGGGGGTGGGGGTGGTGGGAGACATGAGTGGGGGCCTGGTGGAGGGTGCCCCTGGATGCTGGGGGGTGGGGGTGGTGGGAGACATGGGTGGGGGCCTGGTGGAGGGTGTCCCTGGATGCTGGGGGGTGGGGGTGGTGGGAGACATGAGTGGGGGCCTGGTGGGGGTGCCCCTGCACTGCTGGGGGGTGGAGGTGGTGGGAGACATGAGTGGGGGCCTGGTGGAGGCTGCCCATGGTGGCAGGGGGGTGGGGGTGGTGGGAGACATGAGTGGGGGCCTGGTGGAGGGTGCCCCTGGATGCTGGGGGGTGGGGGTGGTGGGAGACATGGGTGGGGGCCTGGTGGAGGCTGCCCCTGCACTGCTGGGGGGTGGGGGTGGTGGGAGACATGAGTGGGGGCCTGGTGGGGGCTGCCCATGGTCACAGGGGGGTGGGGGTGGTGGGAGACATGAGTGGGGGCCTGGTGGAGGGTGCCCCTGGTGGCTGGGGGGTGGGGGTGGTGGGAGACATGGGTGGGGGCCTGGTGGAGGCTGCCCCTGGTGGCTGGGGGGTGGGGGTGGTGAGAGACATGAGTGGGGGCCTGGTGGAGGCTGCCCCTGCACTGCTGGGGGGTGGGGGTGGTGGGAGACATGAGTGGGGGCCTGGTGGAGGGTGCCCCTGGTGGCTGGGGGGTGGGGGTGGTGGGAGACATGAGTGGGGGCCTGGTGGAGGGTGCCCCTGGATGCTGGGGGGTGGGGGTGCAGGTGGACATGAGTGGGGGCCTGGTGGAGGGTGGCCATGGTGGCTGGGGGGTGGGGGTGGTGGGAGACATGAGTGGGGGCCTGGTGGAGGGTGCCCCTGGTGGCTGGGGGGTAGGGGTGGTGGGAGACATGGGTGGGGGCCTGGTGGAGGCTGCCCCTGGTGGCTGGGGGGTGGGGGTGGTGGGAGACATGAGTGGGGGCCTGGTGGAGGGTGCCCCTGGTGGCTGGGGGATGGGGGTGGTGGGAGACATGAGTGGGGGCCTGGTGGAGGGTGCCCCTGGATGCTGGGGGTGGGGGTGGTGGGAGACATGAGTGGGGGCCTGGTGGAGGGTGGCCTTGGTGGCTGGGGGGGTGGGGGTGGGTGGGAGACATGAGTGGGGGCCTGGTGGAGGGTGCCCCTGCACTGCTGGGGGGTCTGAGTGGTGGGAGACATGGGTGGGGGCCTGGTGGAAGGTGCCCCTGCACTGATGGGGGGTGGGGGTGGTGGGAGACATGAGTGGGGGCCTGGTGGAGGGTGCCCCTGGTAGCTGGGGGGTGGGGGTGGTGGGAGACATGAGTGGGGGCCTGGTGGGGGCTGGCCATGGTGGCTGGCTGGGGGGTGGGGTGGTGGGAGACATGGGTGGGGGCCTGGTGGAGGGTGCCCCTGGTAGCTGGGGGGTGGGGGTGGTGGGAGACATGAGTGGGGGCCTGGTGGAGGCTGCCCATGATGGCAGGGGGGTGGGGGTGGTGGGAGACATGGGTGGAGGCCTGGTGGAGGGTGCCCCTGCACTGCTGGGGGGTAGGGGTGGTGGGAGACATGAGTGGGGGCCTGGTGGAGGGTGCCCCTGCACTGCTGGGGGGTGGGGGTGGTGGGAGACATGAGTGGGGGCCTGGTGTAGGGTGGCCATGGTGGCTGGGGGGGTGGGGGTGGGTGGGAGACATGAGTGGGGGCCTGGTGGAGGGTGCCCCTGCACTGCTGGGGGGTGGGAGTGGTGGGAGACATGGGTGGGGGCCTGGTGGAAGGTGCCCCTGCACTGATGGGGGTGGGGGTGGTGGGAGACATGAGTGGGGGCCTGGTGGAGGGTGCCCCTGCACTGCTGGGGGTTGGGGGTGGTGGGAGACATGAGTGGGTGCCTGGTGGAGGCTGCCCATGGTGGCAGTGGGGTGGGGGTGGTGGGAGACATGAGTGGGTGCCTGGTGGAGGCTGCCCATGGTGGCAGTGGGGTGGGGGTGGTGGGAGACATGAGTGGGGGCCTGGTGGAGGGTGTCCCTGGATGCTGGGGGGTGGGGGTGGTGGGAGACATGAGTGGGGGCCTGGTGGGGGGTGCCCCTGCACTGCTGGGGGGTGGGGGTGGTGGGAGACATGAGTGGGGGCCTGGTGGAGGCTGCCCATGGTGGCAGGGGGGTGGGGGTGGTGGGAGACATGAGTGGGGGCCTGGTGGAGGGTGCCCCTGGATGCTGGGGGGTGGGGGTGGTGGGAGACATGGGTGGGGGCCTGGTGGAGGCTGCCCCTGCACTGCTGGGGGGTGGGGGTGGTGGGAGACATGAGTGGGGGCCTGGTGGGGGCTGCCCATGGTCGCAGGGGGGTGGGGGTGGTGGGAGACATGAGTGGGGGCCTGGTGGAGGGTGCCCCTGGTGGCTGGGGGGTGGGGGTGGTGGGAGACATGGGTGGGGGCCTGGTGGAGGCTGCCCCTGGTGGCTGGGGGGTGGGGGTGGTGAGAGACATGAGTGGGGGCCTGGTGGAGGCTGCCCCTGCACTGCTGGGGGGTGGGGGTGGTGGGAGACATGAGTGGGGGCCTGGTGGAGGGTGCCCCTGGTGGCTGGGGGGTGGGGGTGATGGGAGACATGTGTGGGGGCCTGGTGGAGGGTGCCCCTGGATGCTGGGGGGTGGGGGTGCAGGTGGACATGAGTGGGGGCCTGGTGGAGGGTGGCCATGGTGGCTGGGGGGTGGGGGTGGTGGGAGACATGAGTGGGGGCCTGGTGGAGGGTGCCCCTGGTGGCTGGGGGGTAGGGGTGGTGGGAGACATGGGTGGGGGCCTGGTGGAGGCTGCCCCTGGTGGCTGGGGGGTGGGGGTGGTGGGAGACATGAGTGGGGGCCTGGTGGAGGGTGCCCCTGGTGGCTGGGGGATGGGGGTGGTGGGAGACATGAGTGGGGGCCTGGTGGAGGGTGCCCCTGGATGCTGGGGGTGGGGGTGGTGGGAGACATGAGTGGGGGCCTGGTGGAGGGTGGCCATGGTGGCTGGGGGGGTGGGGGTGGGTGGGAGACATGAGTGGGGGCCTGGTGGAGGGTGCCCCTGCACTGCTGGGGGGTTGGAGTGGTGGGAGACATGGGTGGGGGCCTGGTGGAAGGTGCCCCTGGACTGATGGGGGGTGGGGGTGGTGGGAAACATGAGTGGGGGCCTGGTGGAGGGTGCCCCTGGTAGCTGGGGGGTGGGGGTGGTGGGAGACATGAGTGGGGGCCTGGTGGGGGCTGGCCATGGTGGCTGGCTGGGGGGTGGGGGTGGTGGGAGACATGGGTGGGGGCCTGGTGGAGGGTGCCCCTGGTAGCTGGGGGGGTGGGGGTGGTGGGAGACATGAGTGGGGGCCTGGTGGAGGCTGCCCATGGTGGCAGGGGGGTGGGGTGGTGGGAGACATGGGTGGGGGCCTGGTGGAGGGTGCCCCTGCACTGCTGGGGGGTAGGGGTGGTGGGAGACATGAGTGGGGGCCTGGTGGAGGGTGCCCCTGCACTGCTGGGGGGTGGGGGTGGTGGGAGACATGAGTGGGGGCCTGGTGTAGGGTGGCCATGCTGGCTGGGGGGGTGGGGGTGGGTGGGAGACATGAGTGGGGGCCTGGTGGAGGGTGCCCCTGCACTGCTGGGGGGTGGGAGTGGTGGGAGACATGGGTGGGGGCCTGGTGGAAGGTGCCCCTGCACTGATGGGGGTGGGGGTGGTGGGAGACATGAGTGGGGGCCTGGTGGAGGGTGCCCCTGGTAGCTGGGGGGTGGTGGGAGACATGAGTGGGGGCCTGGTGGGGGCTGGCCATGGTGGCTGGCTGGGGGGTGGGGGTGGTGGGAGACATGGGTGGGGGCCTGGTGGAGGGTGCCCCTGGTGGCTGGGGGGTGGGGGTGGTGGAAGACATGAGTGGGGGCCTGGTGGAGGCTGCCCATGGTTTCAGGGGGGTGGGGGTGGTGGGAGACATGGGTGGGGGCCTGGTGGAGGGTGCCCCTGCACTGCTGGGGGGTAGGGGTGGTGGGAGACATGAGTGGGGGCCTGGTGGAGGGTGCCCCTGCACTGCTGGGGGGTGGGGGTGGTGGGAGACATGAGTGGGGGCCTGGTGGAGGGTGCCCCTGGTGGCTGGGGGGTGGGGGTGGTGGGAGACATGGGTGGGGGCCTGGTGGAGGGTGCCCCTGCACTGCTGGGGGGTGGGGGTGGTGGGAGACATGAGTGGGGCCTGGTGGAGGGTGCCCCTGCACTGCTGGGGTGGGTGGGGGTGGTGGGAGACATGAGTGGGGGCCTGGTGGAGGCTGTCCATGGTGGCAGGGGGGTGGGGGTGGTGGGAGACATGAGTGGGGGCCTGGTGGAGGGTGTCCCTGGATGCTGGGGGGTGGGGGTGGTGGGAGACATGGGTGGGGGCCTGGGTGAGGGTGCCCATGGTGGCAGGGGGTGGGGGTGGTGGGAGACATGAGTGGGGGCCTGGTGGAGGGTGCCCCTGCACTGCTGGGGGGTGGGGGTGGTGGGGAGACATGAGTGGGGGCCTGGTGTAGGGTGCCCCTGGTGGCTGGGGGGGTTGGGGTGGGTGAGAGACATGAGTGGGGGCCTGGTGGAGGGTGCCCCTGCACTGCTGGGGGGTGGGGGTGGTGGGAGACATGAGTGGGGGCCTGGTGGAGGGTGCCCCTGGTGGCTGGGGGTGGGAGTGGTGGGAGTGGTGGGAGACATGGGTGGGGGCCTGGTGGAAGGTGCCCCTGCACTGCTGGGGGTGGGGGTGGTGGGAGACATGAGTGGGGGCCTGGTGGAGGGTGCCCCTGGTGGCTGGGGGGTGGGGGTGGTGGGAGACATGAGTGGGGGCCTGGTGGAAGGTGCCCCTGCACTGCTGGGGGGTGGGGGTGGTGGGAGACATGAGTGGGGGCCTGGTGGAGGGTGCCCCTGGTGGCAGGGGGTGGGGGTGGTGGGAGACATGGGTGGGGGCCTGGTGGAGGGTGCCCCTGCACTGCTGGGGGGAAGGGGTGGTGGGAGACATGAGTGGGGGCCTGGTGGAGGGTGCCCCTGCACTGCTGGGGGGTGGGGGTGGTAGGAGACATGAGTGGGGGCCTGGTGGAGGGTGCCCCTGCACTGCTGGGGGGTGGGAGTGGTGGGAGACATGGGTGGGGGGCCTGGTGGAAGTTGCCCCTGCACTGATGGGGGGTGGGGGTGGTGGGAGACATGAGTGGGGGCATGGTGGAGGGTGCCCCTGGTAGCTGGGGGGTGGGGGTGGTGGGAGACATGAGTGGGGGCCTGGTGGGGGCTGACCATGGTAGCTGGCTGGGGGGTGGGGGTGGTGGGAGACATGGGTGGGGGCCTGGTGGAGGGTGCCCCTGGTGGCTGGGGGGTGGGGGTGGTGGGAGACATGAGTGGGGGCCTGGTGGAGGCTGCCCATGGTGGCAGGTGGTGGGGGTGGTGGGAGACATGGGTGGGGGCCTGGTGGAGGGTGCCCCTGCACTGCTGGGGGGTAGGGGTGGTGGGAGACATGAGTGGGGGCCTGGTGGAGGGTGCCCCTGGTGGCTGGGGGGTGGGGGTGGTGGGAGACATGGGTGGGGGCCTGGTGGAGGGTGCCCCTGCACTGCTGGGGGTTGGGGGTGGTGGGAGACATGAGTGGGGGCCTGGTGGAGGGTGCCCCTGCACTGCTGGGGGGTGGGGTGGTGGGAGACATGAGTGGGGGCCTGGTGGAGGCTGCCCATGGTGGCAGGGGGGTGGGGGTGGTGGGAGACATGAGTGGGGGCCTGGTGGAGGGTGTCCCTGGATGCTGGGGGGTGGGGGTGGTGGGAGACATGGGTGGGGGCCTGGGTGAGGGTGCCCATGGTGGCAGGGGGGGTGGGGTGGTGGGAGACATGAGTGGGGGCCTGGTGGAGGGTGCCCCTGCACTGCTGGGGGGTGGGGGTGGTGGGAAACATGAGTGGGGGCCTGGTGGAGGCTGCCCATGGTGGCAGGAGGGTGGGGGTGGTGGGAGACATGGGTGGGGGCCTTGTGGAGGGTGCCCCTGCACTGCTGGGGGTTGGGGTGGTGGGAGACATGAGTGGGGGCCTGGTGTAGGGTGCCCCTGCACTGCTGGGGGTGGGGGTGGTGGGAGACATGAGTGGGGGCCTGGTGGAGGGTGTCCCTGGATGCGGGGGGGTGGGGGTGGTGGGAGACATGGGTGGGGCCTGGGTGAGGGTGTCCCTGCACTGCTGGGGGTGGGGGTGGTGGGAGACATGAGTGGGGCCTGGTGGGGGGTGCCCCTGCACTGCTGGGGGGTGGGGGTGGTGGGAGACATGAGTGGGGGCCTGGTGGAGGCTGCCCATGGTGGCAGGGGGGGTGGGGGTGGTGGGAGACATGAGTGGGGGCCTGGTGGAGGGTGCCCCTGGATGCTGGGGGGTGGGGGTGGTGGGAGACATGGGTGGGGGGCCTGGTGGAGGCTGCCCCTGCACTGCTGGGGGGTGGGGGTGGTGGGAGACATGAGTGGGGGCCTGGTGGGGGCTGCCCATGGTCGCAGGGGTGGGGGTGGTGGGAGACATGAGTGGGGGCCTGGTGGAGGGTGCCCCTGGTGGCTGGGGGGTGGGGGTGGTGGGAGACATGGGTGGGGGCCTGTTGGGAGGCTGCCCCTGGTGGATGGGGGGTGGGGGTGGTAGGAGACATGAGTGGGGGCCGGGTGGAGGCTGCCCCTGCACTGCTGGGGGGTGGGGGTGGTGGGAGACATGAGTGGGGGACTGGTGGAGGGTGCCCCTGGTGGCTGGGGGGTGGGGATGGTGGGAGACATGAGTGGGGGCCTGGTGGAGGGTGCCCCTGGTGGCTGGGGGGTGGGGGTGGTGGGAGACATGGGTGGGGGCCTGGTGGAGGCTGCCCCTGGTGGCTGGGGGGTGGGGGTGGTGGGAGACATGAGTGGGGGCCTGGTGGAGGGTGCCCCTGGTGGCTGGGGGGTGGGGGTGGTGGGAGACATGGGTGGGGGCCTGGTGGAGGCTGCCCCTGGTGGCTGGGGGGTGGGGTGGTGGGAGACATGAGTGGGGGCCTGGTGGAGGGCTGCCCTGGCTGCTGGCTGGTTGCCCCTGCACTGCTGGGGGGTGGGGGTGGTGGGAGACATGAGTGGGGGCCTGGTGGAGGGTGCCCCTGGTGGCTGGGGGGTGGGGGTGGTGGGAGACATGAGTGGGGGCCTGGTGGAGGGTGCCCCTGGATGCTGGGGTGGGGGTGGGGGGACATGAGTGGGGTGGGGCTGGGGTGGGTGCCTGCACTGCTGGGGGGTGGGAGTGGTGGGAGACGGTGGTGGGGGCCTGGTGGAGGGTGCCCCTGTGGCTGGGGCGGGTGGGGGTGGGTGGAGACATGAGTGGGGCCTGGTGGAGGGTGCCCTGCACTGCTGGGGGGTGGGGGTGGTGGGAGACATGAGTGGGGGCTGGTGGAGGGTGCCCCTGCACTGCTGGGGGGTGGGGTGGTGGGAGACATGAGTGGGGGCCTGGTGGGAGGCTGCCCATGGTGGCAGTGGGGTGGGGGTGGTGGGAGACATAGGAGTGGGGCCTGGGGTGGGGGGTGGGGGTGGTGGGAGACATGGGTGGGGGCCTGGTGAGGGTGCCCCTGCACTGCTGGGGGGTGGGGGTGGTGGGGGACATGAGTGGGGGCCTGGTGGGGGGTGCCCCTGCACTGCTGGGGGGTGGGGGTGGTGGGAGACATGAGTGGGGCCTGGTGGAGGCTGCCCATGGTCGCAGGGGGGTGGGGGTGGTGGGAGACATTGGGGGCCTGGTGGAGGGTGCCCCTGGTGGCTGGGGGGTGGGGGTGGTGGGAAGACATGAGTGGGGGCCTGGTAGAGGGTGCCCCTGATGCTTGGGGGTGGGGGTGCAGGGAGACATGAGTGGGGGCCTGGTGGAGGGTGGCCATGGTGGCTTGGGGGTGGGGGTTGTGGAGACATGAGTGGGGGCCTGGTGGAGGGTGGCCATGGTGGCTGGGGGGTGGGGTGGGTGGGAGACATGAGTGGGGGCCTGGTGGGGGCCTGGTAGAGGGTGCCCCTGGATGCTTGGGGGTGGGGGTGCAGGGAGACATGAGTGGGGGCCTGGTGGAGGGTGGCCATGGTGGCTTGGGGGTGGGGGTTGTGGGAGACATGAGTGGGGGCCTGGTGGAGGGTGGCCATGGTGGCTGGGGGGTGGGGGTGGGTGGGAGACATGAGTGGGGGCCTGGTGGAGGGTGCCCCTGCACTGCTGGGGGGTTGGAGTGGTGGGAGACATGGGTGGGGGCCTGGTGGAAGGTGCCCCTGCACTGATGGGGGGTGGGGGTGGTGGGAGACATGAGTGGGGGCCTGGTGGAGGGTGCCCCTGGTAGCTGGGGGGTGGGGGTGGTGGGAGACATGAGTGGGGGCCTGGTGGGGGCCGGCCATGGTGGCTGGCTGGGGGGTGGGGGTGGTGGGAGACATGGGTGGGGGCCTGGTGGAGGGTGGCCCTGGTGGCTGGGGGTGGGGGTGGTGGGAGACATGAGTGGGGGCCTGGTGGAGGCTGCCCATGGTGGCAGGGGGGTGGGGGTGGTGGGAGACATGGGTGGGGGCCTGGTGGAGGGTGCCCCTGCACTGCTAGGGGTAGGGGTGGTGGGAGACATGAGTGGGGGCCTGGTGGAGGGTGACCCTGCACTGCTGGGGGGTGGGGGTGGTGGGAGACATGAGTGGGGGCCTGGTGGAGGATGGCCATGGTGGCTGGGGGGTGGGGGTGGGTGGGAGACATGAGTGGGGGCCTGGTGGAGGCTGCCCCTGGTGGCTGGGGGGTGGGAGTGGTGGGAGACATGGGTGGGGGCCTGGTGGAAGGTGCCCCTGCACTGATGGGGGGGTGGGGGTGGTGGGAGACATGAGTGGGGGCCTGGTGGAGGGTGCCCCTGGTAGCTGGGGGGTGGGGGGGTGGGAGACATGAGTGGGGGCCTGGTGGGGGCTGGCCATGGTGGCTGGCTGGGGGGTGGGGGTGGTGGGAGACATGGGTGGGGGCCTGGTGGAGGGTGCCCCTGGTGGCTGGGGGGTGGGGGTGGTGGGAGACATGAGTGGGGGCCTGGTGGAGGCTGCCCATGGTGGCAGGGGGGTGGGGGTGGTGGGAGACATGGGTGGGGGCCTGGTGGAGGGTGCCCCTGCACTGCTGGGGGGTAGGGGTGGTGGGAGACATGAGTGGGGGCCTGGTGGAGGGTGCCCCTTCACTGCTGGGGGGTGGGGGTGGTGGGAGACATGAGTGGGGGCCTGGTGGAGGGTGCCCCTGGTGGCAGGGGGTGGGGGTGGTGGGAGACATGGGTGGGGGCCTGGTGGAGGGTGCCCCTGCACTGCTGGGGGTGGGGGTGGTGGGAGACAGAGTGGGGGCCTGGTGGAGGGTGCCCCTGCACTGCTGGGGGGTGGGGGTGGTGGGAGACATGAGTGGGGGCCTGGTGGAGGCTGCCCATGGTGGCAGGGGGTGGGGGTGGTGGGAGACATGAGTGGGGGCCTGGTGGAGGGTGTCCCTGGATGCTGGGGGGTGGGGGTGGTGGGAGACATGGGTGGGGGCCTGGGTGAGGGTGCCCATGGTGGCAGGGGGGTGGGGGTGGTGGGAGACATGAGTGGGGGCCTGGTGGAGGGTGCCCCTGCACTGCTCGGGGGTGGGGGTTGTGGGAGACATGAGTGGGGGCCTGGTGGAGGGTGCCCCTGGTGTCTGGGGGGGTTGGGGTGGGTGGGAGACATGAGTGGGGGCCTGGTGGAGGGTGCCCCTGGTGGCTGGGGGTGGGAGTGGTGGGAGACATGGGTGGGGGCCTGGAGGAAGGTGCCCCTGCACTGCTGGGGGGTGGGGGTGGTGGGAGACATGAGTGGGGGCCTGGTGGAGGGTGCCCCTGGTAGCTGGGGGGTGGGGGTGGTGGGAGACATGAGTGGGCGCCTGGTGGGGGCTGGCCATGGTTGCTGGGGGTTGGGGGTGGTGGGAGACATGGGTGGGGGCCTGGTGGAGGGTGCCCCTGGTGGCTGGGGGGTGGGGGTGGTGGGAGACATGAGTGGGGGCCTGGTGGGGGCTGGCCATGGTGGCTGGGGGTGGTGGGAGACATGGGTGGGTGCCTGGTGGAGGGTGCCCCTGGTGGCTGGGGGGTGGGGGTGGTGGGAGACATGAGTGGGGGCCTGGTGGAGGCTGCCCATGGTGGCAGGGGGGTGGGGGTGGTAGAGACATGGGTGGGGGCCTGGTGGAGGGTGCCCCTGCACTGCTGGGGGGTAGGGGTGGTGGGAGACATGAGTGGGGGCCTGGTGGAGGGTGCCCCTGCACTGCTGGGGGGTGGGGGTGGTGGGAGACATGAGTGGGGGCCTGGTGGAGGGTGCCCCTGGTGGCTGGGGGGTGGGGGTGGTGGGAGACATGTGTGGGGGCCTGGTGGAGGGTGCCCCTGCACTGCTGGGGGTGTGGGTGGTGGGAGACATGAGTGGGGGCCTGGTGGAGGGTGCCCCTGCACTGCTGGGGGGTGGGGGTGGTGGGAGACATGAGTGGGGGCCTGGTGGAGGCTGCCCATGGTGGCAGGGCGGTGGGGGTGGTGGGAGACATGAGTGGGGGCCTGGTGGAGGGTGCCCCTGGATGCTGGGGGGTGGGGGTGGTGGGAGACATGGGTGGGGGCCTGGTGGAGGCTGCCCCTGCACTGCTGGGGGGTGGGGGTGGTGGGAGACATGAGTGGGGGCCTGGTGGGGGCTGCCCATGGTCGCAGGTGGGTGGGGGTGGTGGGAGACATGAGTGGGGGCCTGGTGGAGGGTGCCCCTGGTGTCTGGGGGGTGGGGTGGTGGGAGACATGGGTGGGGCCTGGTGGAGGGTGGCCATGGTGGCTGGGGGGTGGGGGTGGTGGGAGACATGAGTGGGGGCCTGGTGGAGGGTGCCCCTGGTGGCTGGGGGGTAGGGGTGGTGGGAGACATGGGTGGGGGCCTGGTGGAGGCTGCCCCTGGTGGCTGGGGGGTGGGGGTGGTGGGAGACATGAGTGGGGGCCTGGTGGAGGGTGCCCCTGGTGGCTGGGGGATGGGGGTGGTGGGAGACATGAGTGGGGGCCTGGTGGAGGGTGCCCCTGGATGCTGGGGGTGGGGGTGGTGGGAGACATGAGTGGGGGCCTGGTGGAGGGTGGCCATGGTGGCTGGGGGGGTGGGGGTGGGTGGGAGACATGAGTGGGGGCCTGGTGGAGGGTGCCCCTGCACTGCTGGGGGGTTGGAGTGGTGGGAGACATGGGTGGGGGCCTGGTGGAAGGTGCCCCTGCACTGATGGGGGGTGGGGGTGGTGGGAGACATGAGTGGGGGCCTGGTGGAGGGTGCCCCTGGTAGCTGGGGGGTGGGGGTGGTGGGAGACATGAGTGGGGGCCTGGTGGGGGCTGGCCATGGTGGCTGGCTGGGGGGTGGGGGTGGTGGGAGACATGGGTGGGGGCCTGGTGGAGGGTGCCCCTGGTAGCTGGGGGGTGGGGGTGGTGGGAGACATGAGTGGGGGCCTGGTGGAGGCTGCCCATGGTGGCAGGGGGGTGGGGGTGGTGGGAGACATGGGTGGGGGCCTGGTGGAGGGTGCCCCTGCACTGCTGGGGGGTAGGGGTGGTGGGAGACATGAGTGGGGGCCTGGTGGAGGGTGCCCCTGCACTGCTGGGGGGTGGGGGTGGTGGGAGACATGAGTGGGGGCCTGGTGTAGGGTGGCCATGGTGGCTGGGGGGGTGGGGGTGGGTGGGAGACATGAGTGGGGGCCTGGTGGAGGGTGCCCCTGCACTGCTGGGGGGTGGGAGTGGTGGGAGACATGGGTGGGGGCCTGGTGGAAGGTGCCCCTGCACTGATGGGGGTGGGGGTGGTGGGAGACATGAGTGGGGGCCTGGTGGAGGGTGCCCCTGGTAGCTGGGGGGTGGTGGGAGACATGAGTGGGGGCCTGGTGGGGGCTGGCCATGGTGGCTGGCTGGGGGGTGGGGGTGGTGGGAGACATGGGTGGGGGCCTGGTGGAGGGTGCCCCTGGTGGCTGGGGGGTGGGGGTGGTGGAAGACATGAGTGGGGGCCTGGTGGAGGCTGCCCATGGTTTCAGGGGGTGGGGGTGGTGGGAGACATGGGTGGGGGCCTGGTGGAGGGTGCCCCTGCACTGCTGGGGGGTAGGGGTGGTGGGAGACATGAGTGGGGGCCTGGTGGAGGGTGCCCCTGCACTGCTGGGGGGTGGGGGTGGTGGGAGACATGAGTGGGGGCCTGGTGGAGGGTGCCCCTGGTGGCTGGGGGGTGGGGGTGTTGGGAGACATGGGTGGGGGCCTGGTGGAGGGTGCCCCTGCACTGCTGGGGGGTGGGGGTGGTGGGAGACATGAGTGGGGGCCTGGTGGAGGGTGCCCCTGCACTGCTGGGGGGTGGGGGTGGTGGGAGACATGAGTGGGGGCCTGGTGGAGGCTGCCCATGGTGGCAGGGGGGTGGGGGTGGTGGGAGACATGAGTGGGGGCCTGGTGGAGGGTGTCCCTGGATGCTGGGGGGTGGGGGTGGTGGGAGACATGGGTGGGGGCCTGGGTGAGGGTGCCCATGGTGGCAGGGGGGTGGGGGTGGTGGGAGACATGAGTGGGGGCCTGGTGGAGGGTGCCCCTGCACTGCTGGGGGGTGGGGGTGGTGGGAGACATGAGTGGGGGCCTGGTGTAGGGTGCCCCTGGTGGCTGGGGGGGTTGGGGTGGGTGGGAGACATGAGTGGGGGCCTGGTGGAGGGTGCCCCTGCACTGCTGGGGGGTGGGGGTGGTGGGAGACATGAGTGGGGGCCTGGTGGAGGGTGCCCCTGGTGGCTGGGGGGTGGGAGTGGTGGGAGTGGTGGGAGACATGGGTGGGGGCCTGGTGGAAGGTGCCCCTGCACTGCTGGGGGGAGGGGGTGGTGGGAGACATGAGTGGGGGCCTGGTGGAGGGGGCCCCTGGTGGCTGGGGGGTGGGGGTGGTGGGAGACATGAGTGGGGGCCTGGTGGAAGGTGCCCCTGCACTGCTGGGGGGTGGGGGTGGTGAGAGACATGAGTCGGGGCCTGGTGGAGGGTGCCCCTGGTGGCAGGGGGGGGGGTGGTGGGAGACATGGGTGGGGGCCTGGTGGAGGGTGCCCCTGCACTGCTGGGGGGTAGGGGTGGTGGGAGACATGAGTGGGGGCCTGGTGGAGGGTGCCCCTGCACTGCTGGGGGGTGGGGGTGGTAGGAGACATGAGTGGGGGCCTGGTGGAGGGTGGCCATGGTGGCTGGGGGGGTGGGGCTGGGTGGGAGACATGAGTGGGGGCCTGGTGGAGGGTGCCCCTGCACTGCTGGGGGGTGGGAGTGGTGGGAGACATGGGTGGGGGCCTGGTGGAAGGTGCCCCTGCACTGATGGGGGGTGGGGGTGGTGGGAGACATGAGTGGGGGCATGGTGGAGGGTGCCCCTGGTAGCTGGGGGGTGGGGTGGTGGGAGACATGAGTGGGGGCCTGGTGGGGGCTGACCATGGTAGCTGGCTGGGGGGTGGGGGTGGTGGGAGACATGGGTGGGGGCCTGGTGGAGGGTGCCCCTGGTGGCTGGGGGGTGGGGGTGGTGGGAGACATGAGTGGGGGCCTGGTGGAGGCTGCCCATGGTGGCAGGTGGGTGGGGGTGGTGGGAGACATGGGTGGGGGCCTGGTGGAGGGTGCCCCTGCACTGCTGGGGGGTAGGGGTGGTGGGAGACATGAGTGGGGGCCTGGTGGAGGGTGCCCCTGGTGGCTGGGGGGTGGGGGGTGGTGGGAGACATGGGTGGGGGCCTGGTGGAGGGTGCCCCTGCACTGCTGGGGGGTGGGGGTGGTGGGAGACATGAGTGGGGGCCTGGTGGAGGGTGCCCCTGCACTGCTGGGGGGTGGGGGTGGTGGGAGACATGAGTGGGGGCCTGGTGGAGGCTGCCCATGGTGGCAGGGGGGTGGGGGTGGTGGGAGACATGAGTGGGGGCCTGGTGGAGGGTGTCCCTGGATGCTGGGGGGTGGGGGTGGTGGGAGACATGGGTGGGGGCCTGGGTGAGGGTGCCCATGGTGGCAGGGGGGTGGGGGTGGTGTGAGACATGAGTGGGGGCCTGGTGGAGGGTGCCCCTGCACTGCTGGGGGGTGGGGTGGTGGGAGACATGAGTGGGGGCCTGGTGGAGGGTGCCCCTGGTGGCTGGGGTGGTTGGGGTGGGTGGGAGACATGAGTGGGGGCCTGGTGGAGGGTGCCCCTGCACTGCTGGGGGGTGGGGGTGGTGGGAAACATGAGTGGGGGCCTGGTGGAGGCTGCCCATGGTGGCAGGAGGGTGGGGGTGGTGGGAGACATGGGTGGGGGCCTTGTGGAGGGTGCCCCTGCACTGCTGGGGGTTGGGGGTGGTGGGAGACATGAGTGGGGGCCTGGTGTAGGGTGCCCCTGCACTGCTGGGGGGTGGGGGTGGTGGGAGACATGAGTGGGGGCCTGGTGGAGGGTGTCCCTGGATGCTGGGGGGTGGGGGTGGTGGGAGACATGGGTGGGGCCTGGGTGAGGGTGCCCCTGCACTGCTGGGGGGTGGGGGTGGTGGGAGACATGAGTGGGGGCCTGGTGGGGGTGCCCCTGCACTGCTGGGGGGTGGGGGTGGTGGGAGACATGAGTGGGGGCCTGGTGGAGGGTGCCCCTGGATGCTGGGGGGTGGGGGTGGTGGGAGACATGGGTGGGGGCCTGGTGGAGGCTGCCCCTGCACTGCTGGGGGGTGGTGGGAGACATGAGTGGGGGCCTGGTGGGGGCTGCCCATGGTCGCAGGGGGTGGGGGTGGTGGGAGACATGAGTGGGGGCCTGGTGGAGGGTGCCCCTGGTGGCTGGGGGGTGGGGGTGGTGGGAGACATGGGTGGGGGCCTGGTGGAGGCTGCCCCTGGTGGATGGGGGGTGGGGGTGGTAGGAGACATGAGTGGGGGCCTGGTGGAGGCTGCCCCTGCACTGCTGGGGGGTGGGGGTGGTGGGAGACATGAGTGGGGGCCTGGTGGAGGGTGCCCCTGGTGGCTGGGGGGTGGGGATGGTGGGAGACATGAGTGGGGGCCTGGTGGAGGGTGCCCCTGGATGCTGGGGGGTGGGGTGGTGGGAGACATGGGTGGGGGCCTGGTGGAGGCTGCCCCTGCACTGCTGGGGGGTGGTGGGGAGACATGAGTGGGGGCCTGGTGGGGGCTGCCCATGGTCGCAGGGGGTGGGGGTGGTGGGAGACATGAGTGGGGGCCTGGTGGAGGGTGCCCCTGGTGGCTGGGGGGTGGGGGTGGTGGGAGACATGGGTGGGGGCCTGGTGGAGGCTGCCCCTGGTGGATGGGGGGTGGGGGTGGTAGGAGACATGAGTGGGGGCCTGGTGGAGGCTGCCCCTGCACTGCTGGGGGGTGGGGGTGGTGGGAGACATGAGTGGGGGCCTGGTGGAGGGTGCCCCTGGTGGCTGGGGGGTGGGGATGGTGGGAGACATGAGTGGGGGCCTGGTGGAGGGTGCCCCTGGTGGCTGGTGGGTGGGGGTGGTGGGAGACATGGGTGGGGGCCTGGTGGAGGCTGCCCCTGGTGGCTGGGGGGTGGGGGTGGTGGGAGACATGAGTGGGGGCCTGGTGGAGGGTGCCCCTGGTGGCTGGGGGGTGGGGGGTGGTGGGAGACATGGGTGGGGGCCTGGTGGAGGCTGCCCCTGGTGGCTGGGGGGTGGGGGTGGTGGGAGACATGAGTGGGGGCCTGGTGGAGGCTGCCCCTGCACTGCTGGGGGGTGGGGGTGGTGGGAGACATGAGTGGGGGCCTGGTGGAGGGTGCCCCTGGTGGCTGGGGGGTGGGGGTGGTGGGAGACATGAGTGGGGGCCTGGTGGAGGGTGCCCCTGGATGCTGGGGGTGGGGGTGCAGGGGGACATGAGTGGGGGGCCTGGTGGAGGGTGGCCATGGTGGCTGGGGGGTGGGGGTGGTGGGAGACACGAGTGGGGGCCTGGTGGAGGCTGCCCATGGTGGCTGGGGGCGTGGGGGGTGGGTGGAGACATGAGTGGGGGCCTGGTGGAGGGTGCCCCTGCAC